>NC_056738.1:344529011-344599011 GCF_019279795.1 Protopterus annectens | reverse complement strand
AGATTCCCAAAATTTGTTTTGTTGGAATTTTTCATACTTCAGTCATTATCTTCAATAGGGTGTCTGTTGCAGCTTTTTTGTTTATTTTATTATTTTTTATGTCTGTTAAATAGGTAGATGGGCAGGTACCTGGAAAATAGGACCCAGGCACCATTCACTTTAAACGTAACATACATTCCTACTTTACAGACGTGACTAGTGTATGGAATAAACAGACGTACAAGACTCTTCCTTTGAAAAATATTTATATTTTCAATAGTGTTTTCTGGGAGGCAAAATTACAAGAATGTTCTTTAGTTTCAACAGTCTATAGTAGCAGAACAGAAAGAAAACAAACCTATATAGTTGTGTACATACTTACATACATATTTAGTATAAGCCTAATTGATATATTTATTTGTGATTCCTAGTTATGGATCTTGATAAAAGGGATTTACAGGGGGAAGAAACTGTCTAGCAATTATCAAAGCAGCACTGCAAATGCTGGACTATGTGAGGTGTCTATTATAGAGATTCTTTCTGACATCAGGGTAATCTATCACCTCTCTGTGTTTTGAAAGGAGATGATACCAGGTGGGGAATACTAGTTTGAAGAAATAAAAGCAATGTATTGTAAATTAACTATATGAAAATCCATCCCAATCGTATAACCATACGATTTGACATTTGCATTGAAGACTCAGGAATTGCTATGTAGTTTCTGAAAACAAACAGAACTGGTGATGTAAGCAAAGTAGACAGCACCTACTATCAAAAAAGTAGGAAATTAAAAGACCAGCATAGAATTACAGTGCCACAAGAAATTTCTAGATAAAGTACAGGAAAAATCACAATGTAAAGTTTTCATCAGATGTCTTTGCAATTGCAGATGTATCATCATCAAATCCCTGTTCCCATTTTACATGTGGTCAAGGTGTAGTGACAGCTGTCACCACCTCTCTTGATTCAGGGCCACTCTCACCTTCTTTGACAGTCATACCCATGTGTCACAGGTCTTTTCTCATACCATCCATCCACTGCTTGACTAGATAGTCTCATGTCCTCTTGTTTTCTTCATGTTTTTCTCAGATATTGCCTTCTTTTCTGCACATGTGACCTAACCATGGTAAACCCCTCTTCCTGAGCTTATCTACAACTGGGCCTACTTTCTCTTCTATTCTGCTGACCAGTTATCCGTTTCTGTGAGACCCTTCTGAAGGATATCTGTGTCAGATGTGTTTTCTACTATGGCGCCCAGTTTGCAGTCATCTGCAAACTTTGTCAGCCATAACCCTCCTGTGTTTGCTTGTACTTCGGAACAGTAGATGCCAAACAAGAGTGGGCCCAGGACTGAGCCCTGTGGTACACCACTTGTGACAGGCTTTGAGTCTGACATGGCGCCAGCAACTCTGACCCCTGTGGGTTCTGTCACTCAGCCAGTTTGCAACCCATCTTGTGATGTATGGGTTAACATTTAAGCTGATGAGTTTTTCAATGATACCAGTGGGGTATTGTATCAAAGGCCTTCGCCAGATCGAGTGTATGGACCTTTCCCTCATCAATGGCTTTGGTGACTGTTTTGAAAAAGTCAACCAAGTTTAGAAGGCATGATCTGCCTGACAAAGCCAAACTGGGATGGATCCAAAGTCTGCAAATTCCTATGTCTTTATTTATGAGGTCCATTATGATCCTCTCCATGGCTTTGCAGATAAGGCTTGTCAAGCTAATGGGACGGTAATTTCCAGGGCCGGTGGAGGCACTGCCTTTGTGAAGTGGGACCACAGTTGCAGGGCGCCACTCCTGGGCGTATCCAGAGGTAAGACTATGATTAAACAGCTGTCCTAGCTGTGGGTTTAATTCCTCGTTGAATTGTGGAGCACACAGCCGGGGACACCATCAGGTCCCATGGATGCTGTGTTTTTGCTTTGGAGAGAGCAGTTCTCACTTGGGCGTTGGAGATGTTTGGGGGCTGCAATCGCTGGTATAGATATCTCTCCTTTTGGAGGGGAGAAGTTTGCACTGAACCTGTCAGCCAGTATGTTGGCAATGTCTGTAGGATCAGTAATCTTCACATCATTTGAACTAGTTCTGAGCATATCTGGGAGTTTCCTCCCAGGTTTCTAATATAGCTAAAGAAGGCCTTATGATTGTCTTTGAGTCTTTAGCTATTTTTCTCTCAAAATTTGCTTTGGATGATTTTATGAGAGCTCTTAGTTTTTACTTATAGTGATCAAGGGTGTCTTACCTTTTAAGGATTTTGCTCTATCTTGTAGTAGCTTCCTCCTTTTGTTGTAGAGTTTGTTTATGGCTGGGGTCCACCAGAGTGGACGCTTGCCTTTGGTACAAAGAGTCTTTGTTTTGCTTGGGATTGCCTTATCCATGCAGTCCTGCAGGTGCTGGTAGAAGGCATTTGTAAGTGATTCAGCGGCTTGAGTACTGTTTTCCGTCGGCTCGGGGGCCTTAAAGGAGACCACACTAGTCTTTAGAAGTGTGAAGTCGGCTTTCGAGAAGTTCTTTACTGTGGTCTTTTTATTTCAGGTGGGGGTGGGATGAGGACCTCCAGCGAGATTAGTTTGTGATCTGATCTCACCAGTGAGGGGTATACTATCGGTGTTGAACATTGTGCTCCCATGTTCGTGATGATGAGATCAAGTATGTTTTCTCCTCTTGTGGGGATGGTGACTAGTTGTTCCATGGCATTTGAGTTTATGAATTCCAGGAACTTTTGGGCTAGGGTGTTTGGGCTTGAGTAGTGTTCCCAGTCTATATTAGGGTAATTGAAGTCACCTAGTATGATGGTGTTTGGTGATACATTTATCCTCTAGTGTTTTCAGGAAGGCCATGTGAGGTTCCTGAGTTTGTGAGGGTGGCCTGTAACATGCTACAATTTGCAGAGCAGTCTTGCCTATGGTTAATTGCACCTGGATGGTCTCCGATGCATCGTGCGTTGCCACCAGTCTTGAGGTGTGGGTGTCTTTGATGAATATGGATACCCCTCCTTTCTTGGTATTGTCCGGATTTTGGGGCGGGCATGATAAGAGGTAAAACCTGATAGTGCTGGGGTGCTCTCAGGAGCCTTGAACCAGGTTTCTGTCACTGCACAGACATCGATGTTCTCCATACTGAGAAGGGCCTCGAGTGCGTGCATTTTGAGATTTAGACTTCTGGCATTGAGCAGCATTACCCTTAGTTTTTCCTTTTTGTGTTCTAGGGTGGTAGGTTTAGAATTTGAGCCTTGCCTAAAAAGGCACTATGGGGTGGCAAGAGCCTTTGCCAATATCCGAATCCCAGGGTGACAGGTGCAAGCCGTCCCTCATGAAGCAGCGTGGCTTGTCAGCATGTCATCCCAGGCAGACAGACATTGGATCCCCTTTGAATGACACCAGAGTTTAAGCCAATTGTTAAAGCTGATCATCTTATCTCTGTATTGTGGCATCATTCTTGGTGAAGGTAGGATACTGCTCAAGGTCAGGGTCATACCTGCCTGGGCTACATAATCAGAGAGCTCCTCAATGTCTCTTTTCATGTAGTCCAAGGAGGTGCGTCTCAGGTCGTTTACACCAGCGTGGACAATGACTGAGTCATATTTGTACCTGCTGTTGAGAGACCTGAGTGCTTGCGTTATGTGGCGGATTCTAGCGCCCGACAGGCAGCTTACTGTGACCTTCTCCTTACTCAGTCTGGTGGCGGGACGTCAGTGTGTCTGACTATGGAGTCACCAATGACTAGTGTGTCTGGCATTGTGTTTGGCCTTAAGGGCTGTGACTGTTTGACACTCTGACTGTGAGGTCTATGTGTTGCAGGTGTTGTGTTCTGAGGTGGTGGTTGTTTGGGTGTCTGCTTTGGTGGCCTCTGCTGTTTTGGTAGATTTTTGATCAGAGCCGAGTATGTCTTTGTGTGTTTATGTGTATGATTTGAGGTTGTGATGGTACTATGTGAGACTGGGTCTATAGTGTGTGTGGTAACCTTCTCGTCCTGACTGGTCTTGCCAGTCCTATGTTGAAGAGCTCAGCCTCCAGTTTGGCCGTATAGTTGCATCTCTCGCATGTATTTGTGTTTTGTGGGAGGAGGAGAGGGTTGTCTGTGTACATGAGGCAATTGTAACATTGCCTCAATATTCCCAGGTTCACCAGCTGAGCAGGAGAGGACACTAGCAACTGATCCCTCGACATGCTAGAAGGACTAGACAAAAACTTTAAAAGAGATTCGGGGACGTGGTGACCGAGAAATTGGGGTTTGCCTTTTTGGGGTGCTATCTATAAGAGTGCCATATCAAGGTAATAAGTACTGTAGGAGCAAGTGCTAGGTTTAACAGATAGAGAAAAGTCTACTTGGAGTCAAGTAGAGATGATCTTTTAGGTATTAGAGAAAGTGCTAGTAACAGGGATGCTTAAAGGTAAGATTGAAAAGAATGCACTCTGCAGTGTGCACTAGAGAAGTTAGATATGAAAGTAGGTAACTTGAGTTTTACCTGTTTAAAAGTTAAGGTTTAGTGGAGAGTTACTATTTTTAAAACAGCAAGATGGACTGAAAGGGTGGTTACTTATGTATTTTGGTACTATGAAATACTGTAGGATGGCCAATAAATTTAAATAATTGAAGGGTGGGATTTCAAAAGTGATGGTTTTGTGATTACTCACATAAGCCAGTGAAAGTAGAGAAATGAGATATATGGTCAGATTAACATAAGAGGCGGGCAACTAGAAAGACAGTGCCTGACTCAGAACAGAGAGAGCTGTGGTCTCTTTTGAAGTTTTAATATGCTGTTAAACAGAATGCAAGCAAAACACAAGGTAAAGAAAACAAACTACAGTATTCAAAATATAGAAAGGCAATACACACACACACACACACACAGTTGGCCCAAGGAGATATAGGAATGGTGCAGGACTTGCTGCTACATCAGACTTAGTCACCTAACACAAAAAGACAAGAAAAGCAGCAAAAGGGCTGCTGGATAAGTACCCAGCCACTAGACCACAAAGGAGGATCACAGTGTTCAGGCCACTTAAAGAAGAAATGGTACCGTCATGTATTAGAAATAAGTGTGATGTTGAGGACAACACTAGGCACTGGAATGGGACCAAGTAGTGTTCTTGTATGTCTCCATGTGCTACTATAAGGAGTTACAAAGACTCTCCATCCTGCTTGAACAGCATGTTCTCACAGAGCAGCCATATTTGTACTGTATGATGCTGAGCACGTCACTAATCCAAAACAGTGCTCCCGAGTCACCCTCTGAGAAAAGGCAGAGAGACATGGGCTTACTAGGTCTCTAACTAGCTGACAAAAACTAAACATAGGCTGTTTTTAAATGACAGAGGGGGTGTGCAAAAGGTCTGCAAGCTGGAAAGGAAGCAGTCTACAAAGTCACAAAACCTTCAGGTTCATACTCTGGGATTCACAAGGTCAAAGCTTTCATGCAATAAGGACAAAAGGACTGGATCCCTTCTCCCATTTCTGTTACTTAGCTGCTATATTTTGTAAATCAGTCAACAATGGTTACAGGGCTGTAAACAAGACTTAACAAGAGCATCCACCAATGCATTTAAACCTGGAGTCAGAGATTCCCAAAATTTGTTTTGTTGGAATTTTTCATACTTCAGTCATTATCTTCAATAGCGTGTCTGTTGCAGCTTTTTTGTTTATTTTATTATTTTTTATGTCTGTTAAATAGGTAGATGGGCAGGTACCTGGAAAATAGGACCCAGGCACCATTCACTTTAAACATAACATACATTCCTACTTTACAGACGTGACTAGTGTATGGAATAAACAGACGTACAAGACTCTTCCTTTGAAAAATATTTATATTTTCAATAGTGTTTTCTGGGAGGCAAAATTACAAGAATGTTCTTTAGTTTCAACAGTCTATAGTAGCAGAACAGAAAGAAAACAAACCTATATAGTTGTGTACATACTTACATACATATTTAGTATAAGCCTTATTGATATATTTATTTGTGATTCCTAGTTATGGATCTTGATAAAAGGGATTTACAGGGGGAAGAAACTGTCTAGCAATTATCAAAGCAGCACTGCAAATGCTGGACTATGTGAGGTGTCTATTATAGAGATTCTTTCTGACATCAGGGGTAATCTATCACCTCTCTGTGTTTTGAAAGGAGATGATACCAGGTGGGGAATACTAGTTTGAAGAAATAAAAGCAATGTATTGTAAATTAACTATGCGCATGAAAATCCATCCCAATCGTATAACCATACGATTTGACATTTGCATTGAAGACTCAGGAATTGCTATGTAGTTTCTGAAAAAACAAACAGAACTGGTGATGTAAGCAAAGTAGACAGCACCTACTATCAAAAAAGTAGGAAATTAAAAGACCAGCATAGAATTACAGTGCCACAAGAAATTTCTAGATAAAGTACAGGAAAAATCACAATGTAAAGTTTTCATCAGATGTCTTTGCAATTGCAGATGTATCATCATCAAATCCCTGTTCCCATTTTACATGTGGTCAAGGTGTAGTGACAGCTGTCACCACCTCTCTTGATTCAGGGCCACTCTCACCTTCTTTGACAGTCATACCCATGTGTCACAGGTCTTTTCTCATACCATCCATCCACTGCTTGACTAGATAGTCTCATTTCCTCTTGTTTTCTTCCTGTTTTTCTCAGATATTGCCTTCTTTTCTGCACATGTGACCTAACTATGGTAAACCCCTCTTCCTGAGCTTATCTACAACTGGGCCTACTTTCTCTTCTATTCTGCTGACCTCGTTTCTCCAACTGTCCCAGTGTACATCCTACAACTGATCCCAGACACTTCATTCCCATTACCTTAACTTCCTTAGCTGCTCTGCCTTTGCTACAGGTTTCTTTGGCATACAGAAGCATCGGTCACATCACTGTTTTGCACACCTTACTTTCAGCTTCTTTGCCATTCTTCTGTCATGCACTACATCTAACACTGTGCTATTTAACTGCAACAACTTTGATTCTAGCTTTGACCTCTTAATTCAGATTTCCCATCTCCTCAACCGCACACCCTAGATACCTGAAGCTGTTAACCGGTTCCACTAGTTTTCCTTTCATTTCAGCTTTCAGCTTCTTCTGATATCCCCTATTGGCTGCCATGACAACTGCCTTGTCAGTACCCTCTAACCCTGATGCAGACCTCCTTCCACTGAATCTAGCACTGTTTGTACTTGTCTAAACAGGTCTTTGTATATTGCCTGCATTAATTCTATCAGTGTTTCTGGGACTTAGCTTTTTTCACTATTACATCTGTAATTGCAAAATGGCAACTATATGATACCATATGAAGTATTATGCAACCCCCCACCCCAAGAAGCATCAATAGTGGAAAAGGAACATACAACAAATGTGTTTCAAAGTGCAGAGTACAAAATACAGCCAACAGTTTACATTTCCAATTATTTCTAGACCCCACTCCACTGAGGCAGTTTATACCACCAACATACCTGAGTGCAATGCATAGATACTTCTAGTGTACTCGTGATCATCATGTGATCACTTCCCACAGCTGTGCCTCTTGAATTCTTTCAATAAATGCACCCTAATAACAGTACACTTCTGAGAATAAAGGGACTGTTTTGCCTAGTGTTATGGCATGCATTGTTACTCATTCCAGGAGGTGTTTTTTGCCACTCTAATACTCGGCCTTCTAAATATGATCATATTTGAGCACATAATGAATAGGAAGTTCAAGTGCCTCATTTCAGGGGAGACTTGGGAAGTCTGGTTTGCATAAGTGAATTTGCAGCCCCCTATTGAAATGTCAACACTCAAATGCCAAGTGCCAAAAAGCCAAAAATAAAAAAGACCAAAAATCCAGGAGAAGAATGAATCTCAAAGATAATTTTTCTCCTTTAATCTTCATTTTGCAAGGGGGCAGGCACCCCTGAATCCCCCACACCCCCTGAACTTTGCATGGGATTATATTACACCCTACACACACTTATTAGCGACTTGCTGCATGAACTGCATCACAAAAGGTGCTTATCAAATGTGTCACTTACACATTTGGGGGGGGTGGCATAATGGTTAAGGTGTTTATCTTAAAACGACAGGTACAAGGTTTGATTTTCACTAAGGAAAACTGGTTAGGCTTAAAATGATCCAAAAAGTGCAGCTACCCTAGTACTTACCTATGAAACTATGGCATTATGAACCACATGCAATTCAGCAATGTCTGAATCCAAAATTAGCTGTTCTGCTAGACCTGTCTTCCTGTTTGCAGTGGTTGGTGATAATGGGCCTGTGGTCTTCTGGTCATTCCAAACCAGAAATGAGCACTGGTATGACACTGTAAAGTTTGTGATACTTCAGTTGTCCTTTCACCTCTACATGCTCCTAATTACTACTAGTATCAACTAGGTAAATATTTCTGATAACCATGTACTACCACATCCCAACTGCCCTTTATGCCATAATTCAAATTGATGCTAAAGGTTCAGTGTCTCCTGATAACAGGCAAATTTCGTTTTGATCCAGTGGTGGTGTTCTTTAGTTATTCCAGAATTGCATTAAACATCATATTTCCCTGACGTAGAACCTTACAGCAGCATAAAGGCTCAAAGGTTGAAGAGTTCTACCTTGTAGGTCACAGAATCCATGGTTCAATCCTGACCTCTCACAAATTCCTTGTGGGGAGTCTGAATTCTCCACATATTTGTGAGGATTTTTTTTTGGCACTCTGCTTCTCTCTCACTTCTCAGAAACTGTTCTGGATGGACTGGCTACTTAAAACTGTCCAAACATACACAGTTCATTTACACTTGCTATTTCAGTCCTGGTTGAGGTTAAAAAGTGTCCACAGCTGACCATTTCACTTTCCCAGTAAATTAACAAATACCTAAACACAGCTACTAGTATATCTCCCCGAGTCCTCTATAGCTATCTGGTGACGGAATATTCAAAGAAACTGAATTGCATTCCTGCATATAACAACAATTAGTGGTTGATCACAGAGGTGTGAAGAGAAAATGTGCCAGTAAGTGGTTACCCTTGCATATGTACGTATTAATTTATTCATTTGTTCATTCATTCATTAACTTTGTTGACCAGGTAGGTGGACTGGTCTACAGACCATGTTCAATCATGACCCTGGCCTATAAATTTCAACAAATAGTTACAATTCTTTAATACTTGTGCAGTTCAAAGAGTGTGACAGTTTGTTTTCAGAACAATGGTGTACGACTTAGGGAAGATAAATACAAATAACAATTTGTACAATTCAAACATTGTGACAGTTTATGTGCACAGCACTGGAGTGACATGGATAAGATGCAATTAAATACCAGTTACAATGGGATACTATGAGGTAGTTTACAGTTTAAATAGAGCAGTGTATAAGTTTACAGAAACAAGAGCACAAAGAGATTAAAGAAGGAATTGTAAACAATACTTGCATATGTACAACATGTATCAAAGAACTATACTAATGTAGTTTAGAAATAACACAGTGGACAGCTGTGCAAATATGAGTTAGTTTCTATAGGCTTGATTAAACACTTATCAAAATATTAGCACTTGTATTCATTAAGAAATTGAAGTAGCTCTTTTTTGAACTTACCTAATTCCTGCTAATTTCAGATATCTTGAGGTATTGAGTTCTATACTGCGGGTTTAAATCTTTTTCACATATTGCCTTGTAAAATGGGGTCTTGACAAACAGATGACATTGTCTGCGGTGGAGTGTAGGAAATTGTCTGTCTGTCTGTACTGTAGTGTATGAGCTAAAGATGGGCAGAGCAGCAAATTAGTTTGATTGTCAAGCAGTCAAGCAGGAGCACAGCACTAGCAGTAACAGCAAACTGGATTTTTCTGTAGAGATACAGTGATGTCATCTGGGCCTACATTGATGTCCTCTGGGCCCATCCAGGGTTAAGGATCTACAAATCTTGCTTGCAGTCACTTGCAGAGTAAGGATATTCTGTGCAGAATTTAGAGCAAACAGTGCTAGACAGTATTCTATTTTAAGCTTCATCATTTGTAATACTAGAGTCTCTTGGGAGTAGGTGAGAGTATTCGTATGCTAATTTAAGTTGGCTGAGTGCTACTTTTGCAATGTTTTACACGTGGGACAAAGGTGAGTTGCTGGTCAAAAGTTATACCAAACATACCTTTATTCAGTGAATTTAGCCATTAGGTTGCTTTCAGGGGCAGAAAAGTTTAATGTGGGATTGGGTTTAAGATTTTGGTGTGTCCCAAGCAGCAGAGCAGTTGATTTTTTACATGTTAATACAATCTGCATGTCAGAAATTCAGTCCCCCAGTAAGCTGAAGTCTTGTAGCTTTTCTTCTAAATTAGTGTGTTACTTCTCTAAGAGAAATACGATGGTGTCATCTGCGTCAAGTGTACAGTTAAGGATTGGTGTATCAAAAGGTAGGTTGTCAATGAATATGGAAGAGCATTAGACCAAAAATTGAGCTTTGAGGTACTCCTGCTGACTCTGTCATAGTTCATGGTGGTGTGAATGACCTGAGATGTACCTCAGTGGACTATATGAAGACAGACATGGTCGAGCTCTCAGAGTATGTTTCCCAGGCAGATATCCTCACCTAGAATGAAGCCACAGTATAAACAAAAATGATCGATTTCAATAATTGGCTTAGTTTTTGGTCATTCAAAGGGGATCCATTTCCTGTCTGCCTGGGAATCCATGGTCGACAAACCTCTCGGCTTTGCCAGAGATGGTTTGCACCTGGCACCCCTAGGCTTTCGGCTGCTGACAAAGGCTCTTGCCTCCCCCATAGTGCCTTTTTTAGACAAGGTCTTGAAAACAACACTCCTGACATGAAATTAACCAATACGAACTAAGTAAAGGTCATGCTGTTAATGCTAGGAGCTTAAACCAAAAACTGCACTCTCTGTAAGCACTTCTATCACTAGAAGATGTAGATGTCTGTGCAGTCACAGAAACCTGGTTTAAGGCCTCAGAGAGTACCCTGGCCCTGCAAAGGCTACAATGCCTTTTACATCTTTAGACCACAAAATGAACATGTGAAAACCAAAGGAGGCAGTGTTTCAATCTATATTAGAGATAAATTCACCTCCCGTCTAGTTAGGCTAAAACATGAACTAGCATCACCACTAAGTACCCTTTCCAATCACAGCCTAACCACAGGCTTTGTTCCTGCAGAATGGAGAATAGCTACAGTTATTTCCCTCCACAAAGGTGGCCTAGCAACAGACCCAGGGAATTATAGACACAAGCCTGACCAGCCTCATCTGTAAGGCCACAGAACATATCATTATGGACCTCATAAATAAAGACATAGGTGACCTCCAGACCCTGGATCCTACCCAATTTGGCTTCATGAAGGGCAAATCCTGCCTGTTAAATCTGGAGGATTTCTTTGAAAGTATGACCAAGGCCATTGATGAGGGCAAATCTGTGCACACAGCATACCTCGACCTGTCAAAGGCTTTCAACATAATCCCACATTCAGGAATTATCGATAAAATTTGCAAACTGAATGTGAACCCCTTTGCTGTAAGATGGGTTGCCAACTGGCTCACAAACCGGACACGCACTATCAAAGTGGGTGACTCCACATCAACCAGCAGACCTGTTACCAGAGGGGTGCTACAACGGTAAGTGCTGGGCCCCCTACTGTTTGGTATATACTTCTCAGAAGTTCAGATCAAAACTAAGGAGGTAGTGGCTGACCAAGTCTGCAGACAACTGCAAACTAGGTGCAATCATTGAATCACCAAATGATGTCAGTATACTCCAGGAGTGTCTCACACAGACCAATGACTGGTGCATTAGTCACAGTCTCAAACTGAATGCAAAGAAATGCATCATCATTCCCTTCAGCACAAACAATGTCCCTTCACACTATCAAATCAACAACAATACCCTAAGTACCCTAAATAGCCATGAAGTGTTAAGGGACCTGGAAATATAGGTTGACTGCAACCTTAAATTCGACCACCACATGCCTACTGCAGTAAGGAAAGCTTTCCATGCATCACATTTAATTAGTAAAGATATCACCTCAAGAGTAAAAGAGGTTATAACCTCTCTATACTCGGCACTTATCCAGCCCATAAATGAGTATAACACCCCATTTAGCATGTACCTTATGAAGCACCTGCAGCAATTAAACAGAACTCAGAGGTATCTAATAAAGAAGATCAAGGGCCTCCAGAATGTGCTTTGCACAGACTGACTAAAATCCCTGTCACTACACTCTGTTTCATATAGACTTCTTGGGGAGACTTCAGCCTGGCCCACAGAGTAATCCAAGACGCAAACCTAATGAACTTGCTGCACATCCATAAATCAAATGGGTCTAAGACTACCTATTCCAGGGACTTAAATATGGCCTGCAACTTAAATAGGATATGCTGGAGGGACAGACATATCTCCCAGTGACTGCCATGTCTTTGGAACAGGCTGCCAATTCATGTGAAATAAAGCACCTCTGATACTGTGCAAGAGGAACCTGGACGAGTGGATGGGGCACCATAAATTCTTACCAGGGATAGTTCCCACAACCCTCCTGGACATGGGCATTCATCACTAAATGCATTCTTGGGTATTGACTAGCACTTCTATGGTATTACATTGTGTTGAAATGGCTAAGCTTAAAATGACCTCCGGGTCGACAGCCTAGTAATCTCTTATGATACTATGATCCTATGACCAAATAATGTTAAAGATGGTGGCAAGGTACCTTCTGAATAAGCTGCAGACAGAAAAAACACTATCAAGAATTTTGTCTGACAAACATATGGTGAAAATATTATATATATATATATATATATATATATATATATATATATATATATAGGTGGTTGTTCTTTTGGCTTTTCCCGGTTAGGGGTCGCCACAGTGGAACTCCGGTCTGCTAATGATTGGCAGTATATTTTTACAGTGCCGAGGTGCCAGCTCGACGTCCAACCTTCAACGAAGGCACGCCCATTCTACGCATGTCTTTTGAATGCCAATAGACCGCAGGGAGGACATGCAGACTCCACACAGAAGGCACTCCAGCCGAGAATCGAACGGGAAAACCTCTTGCTGTGAGGCAACAACGCTACCGCTGCACCACCGCGGCTTGTGTGTGTGTGTGTGTGTGTGTGTGTGTGTGTGTATATATATATATATATATATATATATATATATATATATATATATATATATAGGCTGTTGTTGTCTTTCGGCTTTTCATGGTTACGGGTCGCCACAGCGGAACTCCGGTCCACTAATGATTGGCAGTAGATTTTCACGAACGCCGAGGTGCCAGCTCGTTCAACCTTCAGCGAAGGCATGCCCATTTACGTATGTCTTTCGAACGCCCACCCAACCACGGGGAGGACATGCAGACTCCACACAGAAGGCACTCCCCGCACTCCAGCCGAGAATCGAATGGGAGAACCTCTTGCTGTGAGGCAACAACGCTACCGCTGCTGCATCACCGCGGCTTCATATATATATATATATATATATATATATATATATATATATATATATATATATATATATATATATATATATATATATATATATATATATATATATATATATATATATATATATATATATATATATATATATAGGTGAGGGACTAAAATATAATTTAAAATAACATCAGGGAAGACCTCAGCAAGCAAAAAGCAGAAAGGATAGGTCACTGAACTACCATAAAAATGTACTCATCAATGCTGCTGAAGGTCAGAACATAATAGAAAGGGAAATACCACTTTGCACCAAGAGCAGTTCTATGGTACAGAACAAGATGAAATGCAAACAAAAATGACTAAAATCAGGAACGATGCAAGTAGATGAACACACAGGAGAAGCAGACACTAAAATTGACACTTTTGTTCAATTTATTCAACTTGAATTTCTTTCGAAAATAACAAACCTCTCATACAACCCCATTTTAAAACAATTGAATGTAGATCACATGATAACAGCTATCCAATCATACTGCAATGCTGCTATATGCAAAATACAAATACATAAAAAAATTGCATCTAAAACACATATGCATATCAAAATGTGTATAAAAAAGATGCATATGTAGAAACCTTAATAAAAAAAATCAACTTAGTGCTAAAAAGTACTTGTCAGCTGCCAAGTTAATTTGCCATAAAGACTCTTTGCATTCAAGTATAATCTTATAATTACCAATAAACTTCTTATTGGCTAAAAAAATCTATCACTGAAAAAATGAATTTCTTGAAATCTGAACAAACTTGAGCATGCTTGGCTAAAGCATTGGTTAAATCCTTTTTTCTAATAGCCAAACAATGTTTATAAATCCTTCTTTTGAGACTCTGAATAGTCTTTCCAGTGTAGAAGGAAAAACAGGAATCAGACAGCTGCATAGACTACACATTCTGTATCACAAGAAAAATAATTTTTGGCCCAAATAGTTCTATCACAGTGCCTAAAGAAAATCGATGAAGCATTACTTTGTTTACATTTTTTGCATGAAAAAGTCCCTTTTGACATACTTTGTCCCTTTTGCTATACTATGTCCAAAATGTTGAGTCATATTAGAAGCTTGTTTCATCATGGATTTGATGTTGAAATATATTTTATAGGTAAATTTAGGCTTATCCCCTACAATCTGGATAAGTTCTTTATTGCCTACTAGGACCTTCCAATTGTCAATGATGTGTTTAATATGCTGCATCTCATTAACTAGAGGAATGGAAAAAGCTATAGTGAAGAGACTGGTCTCAGAGACCATCTGCCTAGAGCCTAACATAAAAGGTCCTCACTGAGACAGACACCTGGTGTCAAAGCCATGGCCTCAAGTTCAATGCCAAAAAGTGCATAGTTATCCCCTTTGGTAAAAACTCTGTACCCATGAGCTACCACATAGGTGGTAGTCTACTTAACACTGAAAGTGTGATAAGAGACCTTGGGACACAGTTGGACAGTAGTCTCTCCTTTGATAATCACATCGCCACAGTAGTCAGGAAATCCTTCTACGAGGCACACCTCATTACAAAAGGTTTCTCATCCAGGAAAAAAAGAGGTAATTGTTCCCCTCTATTCGTCACTCACTAGACCCATTATACAGTACAACGCCCCATTTGGTATGTACCTCACAAGCCACCTACAACTGGAAAGGCCGCAGAAATACCTCACAAAGAGGATTACTGACCTCAAACAGATGCCCTACGCAGACTGTCTCAAAAAACTCCAGCTTTACTCCATCGTATATCGCCTACTCAGAGGCAATCTCTGCCTAACATACAAAGCTATGTCAAACTCAGTGCTGTTGGACATGCTCCACTTAAAGAAATCCCAATTCCTCCGAGCTACACACTCTAGGCACCTAAACCTTGTCACCACAACAAACAGAACATGCTGGAGGGATAGATTCCTGTCCCAGAGACTTCCCATACTCTGGAACAAACTACCTATCTATATCAAACAAAGCTCCTCATTAGCACTCTTCAAGAAAAATCTTGATGATTGGATGGGAAATAGGAAATTTACCCCGGGATCACCTCTGTGGCTCTGCTCGACAGAGGCAAGGGAAAATAATTTTCTTGGGTGACGAAAGCCAGGGTACCTTTTTGGCTAGGCTTATATAGGCCCTAGGGCCAATAGCCTAGTACCTACCTATGAACTGTGACTTTAAAATAGGTCTCGCTACATTCTCTCTAAGGGCAATCACTTATTTTTCTGTGTTGGACAACCAAATTAATTTCTGATGAAAACATACTATCACTCGAAGTGAGACGACTAAGTCTAATCATTTGACCTTTAATACCACCCTTCTTCATATGAAGCAGATGTAAACTATCTCTATGTAGGTACTGATTGACAAAAATATCCTTCCTGAAAATACTACTATTTAATGTCCTATCACACAGCTGAAAGGTCAAATGAATGTCCAAAAAGTTAAGGGTGATACCAAAATCTCCCATACTGAATTTGAGTAAATTAGTGGTGTTATTTAAATCATTTACAGGGGATAAAAAATCCTCCTTATTCCCCATCCACAAAAAAAAAAAAAAAAATGTATTGTTGATATACATTTTTTTTTGCCTTTGTGGGTGGTTTTGTAGAAATTTCTCCTCCCACATGGCCATAACTAAATTTGCAAAAGATGGGCGACCCTTGCCCCCATAGCTATACCTGATGTTTGTTTATAATATTGGTTGTTAAACTGAAAAAAATTGTTGTCCAACACTAACCTCATAAGTTGACAAATGGTGTATAGCTTAACATCACTGAAGTCACTAAATGTGACTAAATACTCCCTTAGATATTCTATTCCAGTATCTTAGTCAATACAGGTATATAATGGCACCACATCTAAAGAAGTGAAATAAAATTTGCTAGCAGGAAGTTTAAGTCTACTGAGAATTTCTAATAAATGCCATGAATGCCTTACATGAGATTTAAAGCCTTAGACAATTGGGTTTAATACAGAATCTAACCATAATGAAATGGTTTCAGTCTTAGACCTCTTTGCTGAAATAAGTGGTTGAAAAGGTGGATCTACTTGAGACTTATGCACCTTTGGTATACCGAACAACACATCCATATTAGGATGCTCGACTTGCAAAAATTCATAGGTGTCACGGTCAATGTTACCCTGACTAAACATATCAAATAGATCTGTATCTACCCTTAAATAAATGGCTTTGATAGTATCGATACTTACTTTAATATAGCTGTTATCATTGCATAACATTTTCTCCACAGAACCAATACAGTCACACGTTTGCATAATGACAATCATACCACCCTTGTCTGCTCTCATTACTCTGACACTTTTATTTTTACTAAGTTCACAACGCGCCTGATATTCATTATGGGTCAAATTATACACATTGTATCACGTTTGATATTCCTCATATCATTTTCGCACACTTCGCCAAAAGCTTGTAAAGTGTTACACAAGGGTGGATTATAAGTACTGTTATGCTTGAATCTATTGGCACCATTATTAGACAAAAAAGTAGTATCGTGCAAAATGTATTTTAAATTTAACTTCCTGAGGAATAATTTTCAATCAACGATAAGTTTAGTAATGTTGACAGACTGACTAGGAATAAAAGAAAAACCTTTTTTCAAAACTGAAATGGCATCTTGAGACAGTTCAATTTTAGACAAATTCAAGACATGAATACCAAAATTCAAAAAATGCCCATCAACTTTCTTCTGCTGTTGTTTT
Organism: Protopterus annectens; assembly: GCF_019279795.1. Classification (NCBI taxonomy): domain Eukaryota; kingdom Metazoa; phylum Chordata; order Ceratodontiformes; family Protopteridae; genus Protopterus; species Protopterus annectens. Next base: position 344,581,885 of record NC_056738.1, on the reverse strand, counting down.
TCCTTTCCCTCTCGTCTTATTGGGTCTGTGATTGGACCATCTGGGAGTCTGTTTGTTCCTTGCTTGATCCATCAAAAAAGGCCGGGTATTAACCGAACCAGAAGTAACTGCTGCATAAGTGACATTTTCGTTATTATGAATAACTGCTACTGGTTGTACTTCAGTCACTCCAGTTGTGTTTAAATCAACACCACTAGTCCCAGGAATATCTATATTTGCATTAACATTGTGCTGAACACTGTCATTGCTGATCTGGACATTATTATCACCAGGATTCATAATGACAACTTCAGGAGGCCCATTGTTCAAACCATCATGTTGTACAAAACATACCGTATAATTGGTGTATGCCGTAATGTCCCTCCGAAGCTTATTTTGCTTCCTGGTGATTACTGAGATCCTATGCCTATCCGCTTTTGCCCCAATACCATTGTAAAGATGACCCATTGTGGTGAAACAAATATAATCTTTGATTTTAGAGACCAGGTCATACATAATTCTTTTTACATTCTCTATCTCACTCGAATAATGTGCGACCAACAATTGCACCATAGTAATCCCTGTCACTATACTCTGTATCATATAGACTTCTTAGAGGAGACGTAAGCCTGGCCTACAGAGCAATCCAAGACGCAAGCCTAATGAACTTGCTGCATATCCGTAAATCAAATGGGTCTAGGACTACCTGTTTCAGGGACTTAAATATGGCCTGCAACTTAAATAGGATATGCTGGAGGGACAAACTTATCTCCCAGTGACTACAGTCTCTTTGGAACAGGCTACCAATTCATGTGAAACAAAGCACCTCTATGATACTGTTCAGGAGGAACCTGGACGAGTGGATGGGGCACCATAAATTCTTACCAGGGACAGTGCCCACAACTCTCCTAGACATGGGCATTCTTGGGTATTGACCAACACTTCTATGGTATTATACTGAGTTGAAATGGCTAGGCTTAAAATGACCTCTAGGTCGATAGCCTAGTAATCTCCTATGATACTATGATCCTATGACCAAATAATGTTAAAGATTGTGGCAAGGTACCTTCTGAATAAGCTGGAGACAGAAAAAACACTATCAAGGATTTTGTCTGGCCAACATATGGTGAAAATATCACACACACACACACACACACACACACACATATATATATATATATATATATATATATATATATATATATATATATATAAGGGACTAAAATATAATTTAAAATAACATCAGGGAAGACTATAAAGCAGAACGGATAGGTCATTGAACTACCATAAAAATTTACTCATCAATGCTGCTGAAGATCAGAACATAATAGAAAGGGAAATACTATTGTGCACCGATATGGTACGTCTTTAGATCAGCAGTGACCAATGAAAACTAACAATGGTCTGAACACTAAACTATCAAAATAGTGAAAACTAACAACGATCTAAACACTAAACTACCGAAATAATGAAAATTAACAATGGTCTGAACACTAAACTAACGATAGAGTGAAAACTGATACTAAACTACAGAGAGAGTGAAAACTAACAATGGTCTGAACACAAACTACAGAGATAGTAAAAACTAACAACGGTCTGAACACTAACCTACCAAGATAGTGACTTAAAGGGCTCCCTATCAGAACTGCAAGGCCCATAACTGAGTCCTGAAACTTCACACCATAAACTACAATTTGAAAAGAAAGACCAAATGCTGATAATTCTACAACACTGGCAAAGCATGTTTTTGCAGGGGTGGAGGGTCTCACCCACCCTGCATCCCTTTGCCCCCTACACCCCTGCTTTTTTATAAATACTAACTTCAACACCCTTGTATCTCAGAGTAGGAGCAGTAATATAACTTCCAAAGCAGTATATATTTCTCATACTAGCGCAGTCTCACTATTCTTAGGACAGCAATTATAGCCCTCAGAATTCAAACAAGAACCAAGCAGACAAGTAGAAACTGGTCTAGCTGGAGCAAATATACTGAAAATAAATTCAGCATTTATTTAGGGACTACCTCTTGGGCTGAATTTTGCTGTTTTGTGTGTGTCTGTGTGTGTGTGTGTGTGTGTGTGTGTGTGTGTGTGTGTGTGTGTGTGTGTGTGTGTGTGTGTGTTTATTTTTTGTCTCCATGCTTGGAAGTGTCATTCATCCAGCAGAATGTGTGTGTTTTTTTTTACATTTGGGAATATTATTATGGCTGCTAGATCTATTGAAAATGCTCAGAACTTGCCTTTGTGGTTGGTCTTACAAATTACAGACATGTTTTTCTTCATAAAATGTTAATACCAAAACTGAGAGTCACCCTCAGCCAAGTGCAGTTATTTACATCCTTCTGCTAAACTGATAGTGCATTTGCTTTACTTCTCAATATTTAAAACAATCCGTTACTGTATGACACTAAATTAAATGCATGCTAGAAAAGATATGGCTCTCAACAATGCTAATGACTTTTTTCTTAAGTGGAAAGCAATTCAACACACTGCTTCAGTAATGTTTGTGGAATTCCTCACTGAATACTATAAATGTCTGGTGAACAAACAGTAGGAATCTCTAAAGAATTATTTAACATAGTGCAGACTGTTTTTCTTCTCATAGTAACTGTACCTGGAAACACGGAATACATGAATGCTAAGCAAGACATTGATAAGGAATTACAAAACAGAAAATTTGAAAAGCTTTAGAAAGAACTGAATGATCAGAGGAAAGAAAAAATAATTGTTTATTTTTCTGAGTCTGGAAGCAGCACTGGAGACACTCCACATAATAAACAAAAAGAGGAGGCCCACTAAAGTATGTTCTAAGGTCAACTGACTCATCTCTATCAGATTCTCTTACAGGCAATGAACTTTTATCTAATCTAGATAATGACTAAGAGACACAGGAATATGTCCACCATCAAAAATTAGTTATTAGGGTGTAGGTGGAATATGCCCTTTACAAGACAAAGGGGTGGATGGAAAATATGACACCTGCTCAAAAGTTTCAAGACAGGGTGATTGTCAATTCTAACTTGTTCGCTGAACTATAATAAGTTGGTAGTTAACCTTTCATCTCATGTTTTAAATAATAATGAGGATATTAATTTCTTGAATAAAGGCTTGAACTATGCCCCCACTAGTTTTGTACCTCAAAACCAAGTGGTGCAGCATAAACATTTTTGTAAACAGATAAATATGTTGGCATGGTCTTAGGATAAAGCAGTCAGTTTCTGAATAATTTGATACCGTTTCTTTTAAACACATGAAGCCAGCATAAACCCCCCCCCAGTCAGTCTGTTAAAACATGTTTAGCTAGTTGTATTCCAAAAACTGCATATTGATTCACTACAGGTATATAAAGATTCAAGAAACAACTTAACTGTCGGAATAAAGTCAACATTTGGTAGTGAAAATCCAGCACAAACTTGGTAATTAACTGCAGCTTAACTGCAGCTGATAAAAAGGGTGGGTGGCTATTTTAGAGTGGGGTGATTATGATGCAGAAGTCAGGAGATTTCCTATAATCCAACTACAGAATTTCTAACACAAATTAAGGAAACTTTACAATAACAGATTTATGCTGGGGTTATTTTAGATAGCCTCAGATTTGAGTTGGTGATTAATAATCCTCAGCCACAAATCTTTTATATTATATTATATCAAAGATTCATAAGCCAACAAATTACCCGCCAGGGTGACCGACTGTATCTGATGGAGGCTGACTTTCAGAGCCAATCTCAGAATGTTTAAATACTTGTTATAAGCCCTTTACAGCACATCCCATCACATATACAAACTCACTTTTTAGAACTTGCAGCTGATTTACAGCTTAACAAGAAGAAAATGTTGTGTACATTACATGTCCAGTCTGCATACTAACATTGTACAGGAGACTGGGATTGATCCAGTACTAACTAAGAATGTAATTTATTACAATGGTGAACTTCATTTACAACTGTGTACGCTATTTAACATATTTTTGCCCACCCCGTGTTACCTCATAGATCCAGAATACTGTGTCTCCATCCAGCCAAACAGTTGCTCTTGAGTTGACCGTCCTTACTACAAATTGTCTTTGGAAACTTCTCCCAGTCTCATCTCATCTGCTTATATTAGTAGGCAACAGTAGATCAAACTAGGAAGTTCCTCCCCTTAGTCTGCTAAATCTTAAGTTACCCTTCTTATCTTCCTGCTTGCTTAGTCCATCGTGTACTATATGAAGGTTTAACCACTTTTTTCTGTATTCCTTTTGAAATATGAACATGCTATTACATAGACTTTTACTATAAATTCAGTTCCTTAGAACTCATTACAGTCCTCTATTTCACTAGGCACCAATATCATGAACCCACAGTTCACCTGACCATCTGTTGCCAGCCTGACAACAATAGGAAGACTAAAGCAATACAAGAATGGTCTCGTACTCACTGATACCTCTGATTCTTCCTACAGACTATTCAGTATGTGAGAGGTGCATGTATCTTCTAATCCACTAACCTTAAAGGCCAACCTCTCTTGAAAGACTGTAGACAATACCCAGCATGTTGTCAGTTCTGACACCCACCTCACACAACCATGCCCACCATGTCTTAGACAAACAAATAAGTCTTTGTACTTAAAAAGCCCATGAATAAACACAAAGACCTCTTACATGAAGGTTTGGTATATAGAACACTCAACATCACTTTAACAGGTGAACATGCACAGATGCTACAAGAAACAGAACTGCATAAAGGAGTCACTCAAGTGACAAGCAGGCTGAAGCTCATAAGGCATATTCTTGCATCTGTACATATGTACATAAATTTGTTTTTAGCATATCCTTTTATCTGCAACATACCTTTCAACTATCTAGATTTTCACAAAATGGCCAGATTTTTGCCTCATATTTGTCTGGTTCCTCATAATTTGTGGTTTTCTGGCAAATCACTGATGATCAACATCACTAAATTAATAACCTATATTTGAATTTTAAGACTTCATATCTTTCAGAAAATGCATACCAACACAAATCCTTTATTCTAGTAACTGTTTAAGTTAATAAGAGTACTTATAAACTCTGTCCCTATTTTTGTGCCATTTTCCTCCATTTTAGTCTTTGTCCACATTCCTTGCACTAGATATTGAGAGGTATGATCTGTAAATATGTTTTGTTAATTTCTTATGTGATCCTACTTACCCAGGCTGTGCCTACAAGTGGTCCTCTGACATCAGTGCACTACCCCAGTAAAGAAATATAAATAAATAAGTAATAAGGCAGCAAGGCCAAGACAGTACATCTGGTTCATAGGGTCATAGGTGTTTACTACACTAATGACCACAAGGGCCTTTTTAAGCCTAGCCATCCATCCTAAATCTCTGGCAAGTTCTAATACCCTTGATAAGTGTAAGCAAGGGCTTGGAAGATGAAACATTTATAAGCAGGGGGCTAGAAGATGAACCATTTACAGGTTACCTCTGTCCATTACAGACAAAGGTATCAAACCAGGGATGAATTTCCTGTTGCCCATCCAATTGTCCAAGCTGCAGTTGAATTGGGTTAGGGAGAATCTCTGCTTCATATGGATGGGGAGTCTCTTCCAGAGAATGGGGTAATTTCCGGGACACATACCTGTCTCTCCAGCAGGTCCTATTTATATCACAGGCAAGTTTAAGTCTTTAGAACAGGTAGCTCTGGTGCTGTTTGTTTTGTGGATATACAAGAGGTCCATCAGAGTGGGGTCTGACAATGCCCTGAATGCCAGGCATAGATCTCCACTCAATAGCCTGTAGGAGACAGAATACTGGGATAGGGCCTTGAGGTGGCCTGTATAAGACATTTTACTTATGCCCTGAAATTCTTTTAATGAGGAACCTCTGTGGACATTACAATTGTTGGATATGCCTGGTTAGGTACATACCAAGGGGGGCAATGTACTCAGTGATAGGTCTGATGAATGTCAAATAGTGGAACAATGACTTCCTTGGACCTAAATGCCATACCTTTGTTTACAAGTTGCGCAACACAGAATGACTTCTTCACTTCTGTAGATACGCAACAGTCAAAGGCTAGATTACTGTCTATGTGTGTCCCTAAGTCCCTGACTACTGAGTTAGCTCGAAAGGAGTGTGTTGTCAATATGATAGTCACCAGGGGGTGGATGACTTTGCAAAGGATACTATTATGCATTTCTTGGCATTTAGTTTTAGTCCATGGCTCTGACACCAGTTGTTTGTCTGTGTCAGTATTTCCAAGAGAACATTTATGCCAATGGGGGATTCAATGACAGCTCCTAATATGCAATCTGCAAATTTAGCCAACAGGAGACCACTGACATTGGCCTTGACTTCAGAGAAGTAAATGCCAAAAGGAAGCAGTCCAAAGACCAATCCCTGAGTGCCTCCTCTTAGTAGAGGTGAACTCCCTAATTCTAACTTCATGAGTCCTGTCTGTCAGCCAGTTGGCTATCCACCGGGTGATATACGGGTTTGTACCTACCCTCTTGAGTTTGTCAACAATGCCCGGGTAGGGTATTGTGTCAAATGCCTTGGTAAGGTCAAGGTAGGCAGTGTGAACCATTTTGCCCTCATCCATTGCATTGGTGACCTTCTAAAAGAAGTCCACCAGGTTGATCAGGCATGACCTGCTCTTGATGAAACCAAAGTGGGTTGGGTACAGTGTCTGGAGTTTTTACTATATCATTACTGATCACTTCCATGATAATTCTTTCCATGGCTTTGCATATAAGACTAATGAGACTTATGTGGTGGTGGTGCTGTGGTAGCGTTGTCGCCTCACAGTAAGACGCTGTCCGGTTCGATTCTCAGCTAGAGCATCTCCTGCGTGGAGACATGCATGAATGGGCGTACCTTCGTTGAAGGTTGTGCATCAGGGCTGGTAACTCGGCACGTAAAAATCAACTACCAATCATTAGCGGACCGGAGTTCTGCTGTGGCGACCCCTAACCGGGAAAAGCCAAAAGACACAAACAAAGTTTCCAGGGTCTGTAAGTGGCCTACCTTTGCAAAGATGGATGACTGTTACTGTTCTCTATTTATGAGGCATGAAGCCTGTTTGAAGGCTACAGTTAAATAGCAATTCCACATGGCCTGATAGGTCATGTTTCATGCTATTTAGAAGGCATCCTAGGATATTGTCTGGGCCCACTGATGCAGTGTTCTTAGTCATCTAGGCATCTTAGTCATAGGTGACTCCATAGTCCATTACACAGAAGCACCACTCATCAAGTTGAGTAAAGACAGAGTGACAGCTACCTCTCAGGTGCCAGGATCTGCAGTGTCACCAGGTTCCTCAAGTCCCTTCACCCTAAATACACATGACATGGTCATTATGCATGTGAGAGTGAATGACTTCAGACAAACCTCCTTGGAGTATAAGAAGGGCATGCTGGGTCTCTCAGAATATGCACATAAAACTGGTATGAAACTAATATGGAGCACTATCCTACCACCTTCAAGTATAATACCACAATACAAACAAATGATAACCAACTTCAATTATTGGCTTAACTACTGGTGTCATTCTAAGGGGATCCAATATATATCAGTCTGTGAGGAGTCGATCAACAATCCTGGTTGCTTTGCTAGACATGGCATGCATCTTTCTCATCACGACTTATATACATTGGCCAGGAACTTTTCCTCCCCCATAGTGCCTTTTTTAGGCAAATTACATACAAAGCCAATGAAAATCAAAACTATATACAAGTAGCACTGCTCAATGCTAGCGGCCTAAACAATAAGCTGCACTCCTTACAGGCATTTCTAACTCTTGAAAATAAAGATATTTGTGTAGACAATGAAACATGGCTTCAGAACAGCAATGGCACCCCCTTAGTGTAGGGTTTCAGTACCTACCACTCTTTCAGACCCAGTGTGAAAATGGCAGTTTCATTGGAAGAAGCGTGTCTGTATCCCTAAGAAGCCATCTCCCTACCAGACTCTTACGCCAGGACAACTACCTTGAACTTTTCTGTATACTTTTCACAGTAAATAGAATTCTGTACCACATCTTAAGCAACCACTATACCCCCTCCATATCACCTGCAGCCCACAAGGTATGTCTTAAAGTGACACCCTTCTCCATCAAGCCTAATACTATTCTACTGGTACAGACCTCAACTACCTCTCCATCAACTGGGAAATCTACACCGCCCTGAAATAAATAGGCACAAAGATTCCCAGTCTTCATCTGCCCCTAGACAAAGTGTTTAAAGTCCCAAATACAAAATTATTGACCCTGATTCTCAACAGTATTGGTGACCTAAACTCAGTACCTACAGTTACTACATCACTGGTCAAGTCTGACCAGTGTTCAGTAATGCTCACTGTGAGGGTAAAACCTGACTAACCAGAAAATCCCTCTGTCTTCAGAAAACTACTCTAAGGCAAAACTATTTCAGCTAACTGATGACCTGATGAAATTTAAATGCCCTCCTCACCTCGATGACCCCATCTCGCATGCTGCCACATTTGTGGATAAGTTCTACGCCTACTGCAAAGCATGCATTGAGACATCTATCCCCATAAAATATAAATACAATGCCAAATTCAGGAACAGATCCCTATGTGAAACCATAGTATAAACAAACTATACAATAACAGGAAGAAGCTCAAAACCCATAAAAGCAAAATTAACACTGCATAATGTAGAGATGAACTCAAAAAGATCAACAAAGAACTCAGAAAAACAGTCAAAGCCTCCAAACGTAATTTCAAGCTGGAAATTGCCATCTCTTCAAAAGACAACCACAAAGCCATCTTCAGTGATGTCAGAAACCTTAAAGGTAATGCCCAACAATCCTCAGAACTAATACATAACAGAAGCACTTATAATCCCCCTGAGGATATAGCCAACCAACCGATTAGCAGACAAATTCAGGTTTAGCTTTACTTCCTTATCTCCCCTAACTTTCCCCACCACTAACGTACCCACATCACTCCCTCTGATCACTTCTGAGCAAGTCCTGAATGATCTCTCCAAGGCCAAAAACAGTAGCTCCATGGGTCCTGATAATGTGCTAGGTTGCCTTCTTGTCAGCAAATACACTGTCTGGTAGACTTGCCACTAAGCCTGGTCAGCATCAGCCCCTCCACTGGATTCATGCCAGAGTAATAGAGATATGATGTGGTCATTACGTTACACAAAGGGGAGTCTACCACTGATCCATGAAACCTCAAAGCTATAGGCCTCACCAGCCTTACCTGAAAAGCAGTGAAACACATCACCATGGAAATTATTAACATGAACATAGGCAGTCTACAAGCCCAGGACCCAAACTATTTTGGATTTGTTAAATGCAAATTCTGCTTCCTACACCTATTGGGCCTGTTACATGTTACTGATGCATTAAATTAAGGCAAATTGGCACACACTGCCTCCATGGACCAGGCTAAGGCCTCTGATAACATCCAACATTCTAACAAGCAAATCAAACTAAAATGTAAACCCTATGTTACCAGATGGATAACAAACTCACTAACTGACAGAACTCAGTCTATTAGTGTAGGAAACATGTTCTCTTCAAAAAAAGTGGTTACCACTGGTGTCCCCTAGAGATCAATCCTAGGACCACTTCCCTGTGGCAACTGGTGTAAGTTCATGATCACAATACAGGTTAGCCAGGGTCCTAAGCTAACACACTCCAAACTTTAGTTTGAGAGGTTGGCATAATGTTTAAGGTGTTTACCTTACAAACACAAGGTGCAGGGGTTGATTCTCATATGGGATAACTGATTATGCTTAAAATGGGCCACAGGGCAGCTAGCCTAGTACTAATCTATGAACCCATGAACTTCTCTTTGATCTTTACCCTTCTGCTTTAAAAAGCTGACATCAAAGGCCTGTGGCTGACCAAGTTTGCTAACAACTGGAAACTTGCAGCTGCCATTAACTCCCTATTTGACTTCCAAATTCTTCAGAAGGGACTAACATGCACCAACACATCAAGAAATGCAGCACAGTGTCCTTTGGCAAAACCAGGCACCCATGCACCAGTTACTAAACAGATGACAGCTCTTTTGAAAGTCACCTCAGTCATTAGGGACCTGGGTAAGTTAATTGGCAATGAACTATCCTTTGGTCACAATGCGTCCACTGTTGTTAGGAAATCCTTCTCCTTTCCCAGACAAATCACTAGGGATATTTCTCTCAGATCATCATCCCTCATCAGGCCCATAATAGACTATAAAGGATCTCTTGACATACGCCAATCAAAGCATATGACCCAGTTTGAGAGACCACAGATGTTCCCCTCACTTAAGTAATCAAGGGAATGTCTTTCTTGACCTATCTAGACCATCTTAAAGTGCTCTCTCACTCTCACTTTCCTGTTTCCTACAGACTTTTGAGAGGTGAGCACTGTCTAGCTTACAGAACCTCAAATGATCCAGTCCTGTGTGACCTCTAGCACATAAAACCTAAAAGCACCCTCAACACCCACTCATAATATTGTCGCTTCCACCAAAACATAAATAGGACCTGCTGGCAAGCTAAATTCATACTGCAGAGAATTTCTCTTTTATGGAACACACTTCCTTTGGATATAAAGCAAAGTAGCTGCCTGAAACTTCTTTAAGCTTAACATAAATACATCCTAGGCCTGGTCCCTCAAGCCCTCAATGAAAGGGGTCAAAAACAGGTATAAGTTAGTCAAGGCAATGGGTGTCTACTTTATGGGATATTGTGGCTAGGTTTCTAATGGTCTTCTGGATCCATCCATCCGTAACCCCTTTTCCCATTTTTGCACATAGGTTCCGGGTGTCACTTCAACAGTGACAATCATCTAGAGCCATGATTTACACCACTGAGTAGCTAGCCTTGCCACAGTAATTCTTCCACACCACACACTAATCCACCTACTGCATATCTTTGGAATGTGGGAGGAAACGGGAGCAACCGGAGGAAATCCATGCAAACAGAGGGAGTACAAGCAGACTTCACACAGGGGGCACCCCAGCCAAGGATCAAACTGGGGAACATCTTGCTGTGAGGTGACAACTCTATCTGCTGCGCCACTGACAACAGCTTAATATTGACCTATGATCCTATAATAAAAAATTGATCCACATGTAATTATCCATTTATCCACCAGATGTCGGGAAAACCTCTTTACTAGTTTATCACTGCTTGGCAGTACTGAACTATTCATACCATATCTATTAGTCATTGTTTATGTATCATATGGATTAAAGTCTGTAAAAGGTGAAAGTTTATTTAACTCAGAAAACTCTTAAAGGTGTATAATCATGTACAAAAATAATATATGGCTTGAACATATTGATTAAGGGGCAGGAAGTAATGTAATACTCTGAAAGTTTCAGGATACTTTAAGATGTTTGTTTCTCTTTCCCAATTTTTAAGAGTTATGGTAAAGTAACATGATATTGTGTGCTGCAGAAAATTATTTTAGACTGGAATTGTGCTTTGACATTTATATAATGTTTATGACAGGATTCAAAATGTGAAAATATTAAAGTGTGTATCAGGTTGATGGTGTCATATGACCTTATAGCTCTTTTAAAATGGTTGCATTCATAGCTATACTTTATATTTGTAAAGTCATTGTGTATGCTGAAATTGGTCTGTCTGGAAGTAATGCTCAAAAAATAAATTCTACATTCACTTAGTGGCTGCCTCCTGTATTACATTTTGTTGCTGCAATAGAGCAGCAAACCACCAAAAGCTTCCAGATGAGAATATCAGGGAAAAGGTGAATGAAAAGTATCCAGCCAGGCTTCTGGGAGGTATATAGTGTGTCTGCATGTGAGTGTGCGTGTGTGTAAAGGAGAGGGCATTATGTGTGAAGAGACCCTGTTGTCCATATGGAATGAACATTAAGAAATGGTAAATGGGGGAGGGTATTTTAGACACCCCCTTGCGGTCCCTAGCCCTGTCACTGTCCTCAATGGGATGCTCTTTCAGGTCGGCATGATGTACAAGGACAAGTTTTATCACTACTCTGTTCTGATACTCGTGTATAGTCAGAGAACACTACAACTTCATCATTCAGTCATCCTGGATAGGGCTACATAAAAAGGCTTGGCTCAAACCTTTACCTGCATGAATACAAATCTGTCCAGAATACCCCAGTACCATCATGTAATGATAACATCCATGGGGCCTTGAGGAAAAGAAGCTGCCTTTCCTAGTGCATACCACCACTTCATCTTGGCCTGAAAGGCTACAGATACCCTTTGAATATTGGACAGCCTGTGTACTAGAACGTATCTTTTTTGGTCTAATACAGAACAAGCTGGCACTCATCTAAATCAAAAGTCACTAAAAACAAAGTACTGAAGAAATTGACAGATCTGAATCTAGAGATCACTAAAAGCAACATCTGAGTGCTATAACAAGGCAGTGATTAAACAGCAAATGCTTTAACACAAAAAAATGTATTTAAAATAAAAGAACATAGCCAACAAAACGTCTTAATCTAATAGTTTTAACAATGACATGCAGCAAGTTCATCAAAAAACTGCTTTGAAAAACATGTTCCTGGGAAGAATCTATTCATATTATCAACTATGAAAGTGGCTTAAAAGAGCTGGCAGAGACAGAATACCAACCTGATCAGATTTCTTATCTTCATATCTTAAGCTGGTAACAAAGTGTTCGCAGTTGTAACTCACTATGCTGTAAGGCAGTTCCTCCCCAATCTGCTCCTTTGCATTTGCGATGATGATGTACACAGGAAGAGGATTAGAACGTGAATCATATTTATTGTTGACTCTATACATGTCATTTCCTGCCACTTCTTCGAGATGATCTCTGCAAACCACTGCTTTCTCCGTAAACACAGACATGAGACTTGATGACCCTGCACAGGCATACTCCCCTGTAGAGAATAACAAACACACTTTTATAGGTGTACATGTAACGGAACTTTTAGTTATGTACTCACCATAACTTCAGATGTTTGGGATCCATCTCGCCTACATTCTGACTGATGGGTTCGGAGCCGATCCCTCGGCTCCGACTCGGCACGCTTATGCTATAGAGCGAGGCCTCTAATTGGCTGAGCTATCTTTATCCCAGGATGCACCACCACTAATCCCCCAGATCTTGTTTGTCCGCATTCATGCACACATGCACAGCTTGTTTATATAACATTGCTAGATGTTTCAAGATGAAACAACAGGATTCGGACCTTCTGATATCCTCTGATCTCCAAGGAAGGGGGAAGGAGGGTGGGTTATTAGGAATGTAGGCGAGATGGATCCCAAACATCTGAAGTTATGGTGAGTACATAACTAAAAGATGTTATGTGATCCTATCTCACCTACATTCTGACTGATGGGACAGCGTCCCTAGCACCTAAATCCCGGGTGGCTCATTGGAAAACACTCCTGAGCACTGTGGAACCAAATGAAGCTCGTCCTCTAGATGCCACATCTAATTTGTAGTGAGAAATGAAGGTGTGCGGGGAAGACCATGTAGCCGCAGCACAAATGTCACCAATAGCAAGCTTAGAATGAAACGCTACCGAAGTAGCCATAGCCCTTGTAGAATGAGCCTTGACAGAGGTGGAAAGCTCTTTGTTAAAATAAACATAAGCTTGAGTAATACAGTCCCTGATCCATTTGGCAATAGTGACCTTTGTGACCGCGTTGCCCAATTTGTTTTCTGCAAAGGACACAAACAACTGATCTGTCTTCCTTGATTGTTTGGTCCTGTCCAAATAAAAACATAACTGCCTGTGAACATCTAGTGTGTGAAAAATAAACTCCGCTTTATTGGAGTATTTTGGGAAAAAAACTGGGAGCTCTAACGACTGTTGCAAGCATAAAGTAGAACAGACTTTAGGAACAAAAGAAGGATTTGGTCTGAGGGATACCCTGTCTGTATGAAAAACCAAGTACGGGGGTTTCACTGACAAAGCCTGAAGTTCTGAAACCCTCCTGGCTGAAGTAATTGCCACTAGAAAGGCTGTCTTCCATGATAGAAACTTTAGATCACAGGTAGCTGTCGGTTCGAAGGGAAAAGAAGTCAGGGCACTTAGTACTATATCGAGATCCCATGGAGGTGCAGGATGAGAAATCGGAGGTCTTAATAAAGCAGCACCTTTCAAGAAGGTCTTACACAACCTGTTGCTCATTAAGGGTGGGTCTATGGATTCATGAAAATTAGAAATCGCTGCCAATTGTACTTTGATGGTAGAAACAGAAGAGCCTTGATTGAAAAGAGAGGTCAGGAATTTGAGTACTTCTGCCACGGGAGTAGAAATGGGGTCTAGGCCCCGGAGTTGAGCCCAGATAGCAAACCTTTTCCATTTGCTAGAATACAGTTTCTTCGTAGCCGACTTGTGGGCTGAAGACAAAATGTGCACCACATCTGGATCCAATGCATGTCTCCTGACTATGGTCGGAAGAGGAGGAGCCAGGCCGTCAATTTTAATGTGTGTAGGGACTGGTGTAGTAGTCCCGACTGATGAATCAGTAGGTCTGGGACCTGGTCCAGAAACCACGGACCTTCCAGAGCATGTTTCCGAAGGTAGGGAAACCACACTTGACGAGGCCAGTACGGAGCAATTAAGATCATCTTGCTGCCTACAAGAGATGCCTTTTGAATCACTCTGGGGAGGAGAGGAACTGGAGGGAAGGCATAAAGCAGTCCGGTGGGCCAAGGATGGACTAATGCGTCCATACGGCTCTTCCCCGGAGCCGGGGTTAGGGAGAAAAATTCTTTGTACTTCGTATTCAGAGGAGTCGCGAAGAGGTCGCAACACGGAACTCCCCATTCACTGAAAATCTGCCTTGTAATTGTCATATTCAAAGACCATTCGTGAGGAGAGAGGATGGTTCTGCTCAACCTGTCGGCTATGACATTGGATTTGCCCGGTATGTGAGTCGCAAGTAGGAACCGTTTGGTCGAGACTGCCCATTCCCAAACTCTCATCGCTTCTCTGCAAAGAGGATAGGATCTGGTCCCTCCCTGTTTGTTCAAGTACCAGACAACTGACATGTTGTCTGAATGAACAGCAATTACGCCCTGAGGGAGGTAATCGTGAAGAGCTCGAAGGGACAGGAGTACTGCCCTCATTTCTAGGATGTTGATGTGGAGAGAGGTCTCTTCCGGGTGCCATTTGCCTTGGACTGACCTGCCCAGGGAATGCCCCCCCCCCCACATCTGGGAGGCGTCCGTGGTCAAAGTGGCCGCCGGATGAGGAAGAACAAAGGGTCGTCCCTGGTCCAAATTGGAGGACACTAGCCACCAGTGAAGGTCCCGTTTGCAAGATTCTGTGATCCATATTAGATGATTGAGAGGGAGTTCCTGAAAGGACCACTGAGTTGAAAGAAGTCACTGGAGGATTCTCATGTGTAACCTTGCCAAGGGAACTAGCAGAACTGTGGCAGACATCGATCCTAATAGCTGTAGGACCATTCTGGCTGGGGCTTTGGACCTGGGAAGTAAGGCTCGAACCTGACTTTGAATGGTCTGAATTCTGTCTGCAGGTAGATAGACCCGCATCTGGTTTGAATCTATCTCTACCCCTATGAATCTTATTCTTTGAGATGGCCTTAACACAGACTTTGGCCAATTGAAGGTGATTCCAAGGGAATTGCCCAGTGATATTGTGGCTTGCAGGTTCCGTAGAAGTAGATGCTTGGAAGTGGCAGTTAGGAGCCAGTCGTCTAGGTACGGAAACACCTGGAATCCTAGACTTCTCAGGTGAGCAGTCACTACTGCCAAGCATTTGGTGAACACCCTGGGTGCTGTGGTGAGACCAAAGGGCAGCGCACGGAACTGAAAATGACTGCCTCCTAGGCTGAAGCGCAAGTGTCTCCTGGACGTTTGATGTATTTTGATATGGTAATACGCGTCCTTGAGGTCTATGGAGCACATCCAAACACCTTTCTCCAACAATGGGAGAATGGTTTGTAAAGTGACCATTCGGAACTTGGACTTCTTGACTGAACGGTTTAGGTTGCTTAGGTCCAAAATGGGCCTCAAGTCCCCGGTATTTTTTGGCACCAAAAAGAATCTTGAGTAAGTTCCTAATCCGATCTGGTCTGCGGGGACCGGTTGGATGACTCCTTTTTGCAGCAGCTTTGAAACTTCTAAGGCTGCGGTATCCCGTTGACTGGGTGGCGGGTCCGGGATTCTTTTGGACTGAGGGGGGGGACAACAGAATGGGATGGAGTAACCTCCGGCGATAATTCGAAGCACCCATCAGTCCTGAGTGATCCCTTCCCAGGCCTTCAGATGCTTCGACAAACAACCCCCGACTGGCTCCGGAGCAGCACAGTCGGGCAATCCCTCAGGGACTATGAAAAGCTGAAGAGCCACGAAAGGACTCGCAGTCTCCAGTGTTGCTAGGGCCTCTGCCGCCTCTGGGACGGCGTCTTCCTGATGAATTTCCCCGTCCTCTGCCTCTGGAGGGGGAACCTTCCTGCTGAGAGGGGTAAGACTTCTGAGATCTACGGAACCACATCTTCCCTCCTCTTTTAGCCTTGGGATAAGGCCGAAAGGGAGTGGAAAATCGTGCCCCTACGGCAGTCAGAGTCTTACCCTCCTGTTCACAGCGGGTAAGTGTGTCTTTCACCTTGGGCCCAAACAGGGAGGACCCGTCAAAGGGGGCATCGGCGAATGAAGACTTGAAGGCCTCCGCGAAATGACACAGGCGGAGCCAGGCTTGTCTCCGTAGAGCAATGCCTGTACCCGCCGCCCTACTCGCCCCTTCGGCCGCATACGAAATGAGCCTCATGGACGAGTTCGAAATGGACGACATCGTAGCCAGCTGAGAACCAACCGTCTGGGCTAGCTCCTCAGGCAGGTTACCTAAGAGGATATCGGATAGCTCCTTAATCAGATCCCTCTGGAATCTCGTAAAGTGCGTCAGGTAGTTCAGAGACCTCAGAGTAAAGGCCGCTGAACTAAGGGTGTGCTTACCATACCGATCCATGCTCCTAGACTCCTTATTAGGAGGATGGACGGACGTAGAAGCCTCTGCTACATCTTGCTGGGTAGCAGATGCCACCACCATAGCATCCACAGCCACACCTTTCGTAAGGAACTCTCTATCTGGGGGCGCCGAAAGAAATTTGTTTGGACGAGCGGGCACCGGTTCCACAGAGTCTGGGTGTTCCCACGCCCTTTGACAGATCAAATCCAAGAGCTCGTCGAAGGGCGGAGACACCCAGGAGGCGGAGGGCTGAGCCCCGAAGGCCTTCAGGAACACCGACTCATCAGCAGAGGGAGGTTTGGACTGCCAGCCGCCTCGTTGTTTTAGGGCTTCCAAGATGTCTGCAAAGGAGACATCATCCGAGGATGACTTGGGGGACCACTCTGCATCATCAAGATCGGTGTCAGATGTCAAAGACTCGTCAGGGGAGTCAACGTGCTTCCTCTTGCACGTTTTCTTCCTGGGAAGTTCTTCGAAGAGGCTTCAGAAGGACCTCCAGGAGGGGAGAAACCCCAGCGGGGTAACCTGAGGCCCAGGGGCTCCGCTGTCTCGCGGACAGGGGACTGCCAACGACCCAGTCTCCAAATGTAGGGAAGGAGCTGGGGAAACTGTGGAGGTAGCCAATGAAGATTTGGCTAGAGCACTCCTCATAGCCCTGAAGGCGGGACCACCAGAATCCTGGGAAGGTCCCCCCTCCGTGGCCACGACAGTGGATGGTACTCTCGCCGCCGACACACCAAGAGGGAGACTTGGGACCGAAAGCATCAATCCCGAAGCCTCCCCCCCAGGGCCGAAGGAAGAAGTCCGTGCACTGAACTCCGACCCGAGAGCCGGAGTCGGAGCAAGGGTCGGGCCTGACCCTAACACCTCCACTGGTTCCACCAACGCCTGCTCCAACGGTGCCGAAGCTGTTGGAGGAGGAAGTACAGTAGGGGGGTGGACCATCGGCTCCGAAGCCAACTGGGCTGGAGCCGAAACCATCTTTTGGAACACCGGAGACTGGAAGAGTCGAAGGAGCACCCTGTCGATGTCCGAATCAGACATCCTGGATGATCTCGAGGATACCGATTGGGCCCGAACCGATTTCTCCATTGGCTCCGAAGGGCTCGGGGACCGGCTCCGAAAGGACTCAAGAATTATCGGCTCCGAGGAAACCTTCAAGGAAATTTCCCTCGGCGCCGATAAGGACTTCGGCTCCGAGGGGGAAGTGTCTGAGCCGATGACCCTTATCGGCTCCAATATCAGTGGAGCTGATAAGGGTGACCCGCCTCTCGATGCCCCAGACCTCGGCTCCGAAACCAGAGGGGTCGAGGCTGGAGGCATCGAGGCAGACCATTCCGACCTCGGCTCCGAAGTCCGTGGAGCCGATGGAGAAGTCTGCTTAGCTTTTTTAGCCGTCGGTTCCGACTGACTGGTCGGAGCCGGTGCTTTCCTCTTCTTAGAAGGAGATGGAGAGGAAGATAAAGCCTCCTCGAAAGAAGGCTTGATTAATCCTTTGAGGATTCATTTGTTTTTCCTCTCCTGGAGGACTCGGGAGGAAAACGCATGGCATACACTGCACGATTCCTGGAGATGTTTGGCGCCAAGACAATAGACGCACGAGGAGTGGTCGTCCGTTATGGACATTTTGAACCCACACCTCGTACACTTTTTAAACCCAGAGGGTTTATGTTCCTTAGACATAGTTCTACAAGAAAAACAGCCCACAACAGTAAACTTTAAGACACAGGTACAAATAAGTATGCCAGTAACTCAGAATATTTTAAACTGAAAAACTTTTTTTTTTTTTTTTTTTACACACAGAAAGAGAAAGGGAAAAACAAGGAGGGTCAAGACCCTCTAACTTAAATGGGTACTTGACCCACACACAACCACTGAGAAGTAGTAACCACAGGGGAAGGCCCCTCTAACTCAAACGGAACCTTCTCTGACAGGAAAAATTACTAAAAATTCAATCAAACTGCCAGAAACACACTCGTACACAAAAAATAGCCGTTAAAACAGCTTTTGGGTTTAAATGAAGGAAATACTGACAGGAAAAGACTATATATATAAGGTACTTAGCCCAGCCAATGTTGAGACCACATCCAAGCTCTGTAAGCGGCAAACGAGATCTGGGGGATTAGTGGTGGTGCATCCTGGGATAAAGATAGCTCAGCCAATTAGAGGCCTCGCTCTATAGCATAAGCGTGCCGAGTCGGAGCCGAGGGATCGGCTCCGAACCCATCAGTCAGAATGTAGGCGAGATAGGATCACATAACATCATGCAGTTTTCTAATCCTGTAACTGTCTGTCAAAACTGAACAGTAAAATAGGTACAAAATGATGTCATAACCTTTGACAAAAGCTACATACAGTATAATGACAATACTTCATTTTCATAGCAAGAAAAAAGAAGTAATCATCATCAACTTCCCCTGCTTGACTGACTCAATTCATGCAAATATCTGTCCAGCTGAGTTAGATCATACAGTGATTTGTAATTTAAATAAGGTAAACTTGGAAACTGGAAATTATATCATGGTCCTCACCTTTCAACATGCCCATCAAGATGTCAGTCGAGTTTTAGTTTGCAAGTACTTTCACAAATGAAAGCTTTCACTCTGTGGAACACAAATGAGGTTTTCTTGCTCAGTAAATTTAGAGTAATGCTGGGACATTTCAATCTCCTCAGACTTTTTATTTTATTTCAAAAAACATGCTTCATTTCTGTTATCAGCATCCCTCTCAAAAATCCTAACAATCAGATTTATGTCTTTTGCATACAATCAGCAAATATCTTTCAATGCAAGTCACTGGGAACTTGATACTTCAGTTTTTATACTTGCAAATCTCTGTAACTGTCCAGTTCCAGGGAAATCTACCCTATTGCTAACTCTAGCCATCCTAGCATGATACCTATTTTCATATGGAAACTAGAAATGCTCATTAATTTAGCTTTAACTTAATTATAATTATGGTACAATATAGTTAATTGTAATTTACATACACACACACACAGACATATATATATATATTTATATATATATATATATATATATATATATATATATATATATATATATATATATATATATATATATATATATAGCGTATATATATATATATATATATATATATATATATATATATATATATATATAAATATATATACATATATATGCCTGTATTAGTTTTCTTTGAATGTGTACAATATCAACATCTATTTGGTCGACAGAAACAGATGGTTAACATGTGCACGAGGCAGACAATCCCTATGTAGGGGGAATATTCCTTTTCCCCAGGGTTGTACAATCTCAACGTTAGTATATATAATTGTGTGTCTGTGTGTTTTTTAGGATTAAGGTTAAAGTATGAGTTAAGTAAGGAAATAGATTTAGTGTTTTACTGAGTGTATGAGGTCCGGGTGAGAGTTAGGGTCAGATAAGGGAATAAATTTAGTATTGTATGGGTGCGTGCATATATGTATGTGTGTGTGTGTGTGTGGTAAGTGGCTAATCTGTCTTGTTTGATGGTAGCATTATGGAAAAGGTTTTTGAAGGTAAGGTGCAAGGCTAGGGGCAGGGTTAGAGTTAAGGTTAGCACACATTACTAGGGAGGGCGGAGGCGAGTAAAGCAAATTTGAACTGAATGGTTGGCAGGGTTATGAGTAGTACATTGGAAAAGGAGATGCATTTTATTATTTGATGCACTGGGTGTTAATTGTTATCGATGTAATGACCTGTCTGCATGTTTTCATCAATATTTTCAGTGTCAGTCATTTTACATGTCGACCATTCAGTGCATAATTTTATACACACACACACATACATATGTGTGTGTGTGTGTGTGTGTGTGTGTGTGTGTGTGTGTGTAGATAGATATAACATACATGGTCACACGGTATTGAGGAAAACATCTTTTAGAGGTGAAATGCAGCTCATTCAATTGTGATCTGTCAGTACAGCTGATGAGTATGTAGAAGGATTTCAGGAACTGATGAGTCGTCGATTTGATTCATCCAGTATCGCTGTAAGCAGTCTCCACTTGATTTATCCAGTATCGCTGTAATCTACACTTGGCTACCTGAGAACCCCTCACCTATCACATCAACATACCTTTTTGGTCATGCTGTTTGGTGCTAAAAAAAAAAAAAACACTAACCAGTTAAGTAGGAGAGTACATTTGTGTAGTTTACTTTCCATAATAGTAGATGTTCAGTGGGCATTATAGATACAGGACATATCCTGCCAAGGATACCATACATCCCGACAGTGTACAAAGCTTCAGGATCCGTCCCCTTGAACCATACATCTGTCCTTAGCACAGGAGGGTGCACTAGTATAAGAGGGATGTACTGACACAACAAAACAAAAGGTTTACCTGTTCAAAGCAGGGAGGCTGGTGCCTAAAGCTTAAAGTAAAGTTATGACAGAAAAGGAAAAGGAAAAGGAAAAGGGAGAAAGATATCCCACTTTGGCCAGGGAAGGTAATAAAAGGGTGATGGAGGACAGCTGCTAATGATGCAACAATCATCTACTTGAGCATCTACTGTTATGGTAACTATACAATTGTACTATGTTCTTCATTAGAGCAGTGTTGCATTAGCCATTCCATATTGGATGATTGCAAAAGTTTATTAAGAAAAGATAAATAAAGAAAGACCAGAGTTTAGGATTTATGGAGGAACAGCCCTAGCAAAGCCTGCTCTTGTCCTGGAAATAGTATCTAGCTTGTAATGTTTGCTAAGAGTATGAACTGAATACCAAGTCCCGGAAGTGGCAACTGCTCTGATGGAATGAGCCTTGACACTCGGAGGCAGATTTTTGCCATAACTGGAGAAGCAGAACTGAACGGAAAGGGAAAATCATCTGGAGACATTTTTTTTAGATAGTGTCTCTCCTTTTTTCTTAACTTCAAAAGACATGAAACGTTGGCTAGATTTCCTGAAATCACTGGTTTTGTCAAGATAAAATCTAAGTTGTCTGTGAATATCCAGTCAACAAAGAATACTTTCATCTTTGTTTTTATGGTCAGGATAGAAAATTGGAAGTGGTACAGATTGATTATGAGTAAAGTCAGTGAAACTGTAGCAAAAAAGAAAGACTAGTTCTGAAACATACCCCGTCTATGTGAAAAAAACAAAACAAAAAAGCTGAATAGATATAAGGGCCTGTAATTTAGATAAAATATGAAATAAACCAAGCAACGCTAATACTAAAGTGTTTAATAAAACAGAGCTTTCAGGTAAGGTTACCATATGTCCGGGTTTCCCCGGACAAGTCCTCTTTTTCGGGCTCCTGTCCGGGTTGTTTTTGAAAATTCTATGATTTGTCCGGGTTTTAAAACCCAAACAAATCGCAGAATTTTCAAAAAGCAGACATCCCTATTTCAGAGTTTTTTCTCAGCTTTTTTTTTTTTTTTGATTGGCTCGTATACCGGTATACGAGCCAATCAAAAAGTGGAGCTCTGTTCAATGCGGAACTGCTTGATGTTCCGCATTGAACAGAAGAGGGTCCGCTGTACGTGTTTTTGATTGGCTCATATATCGGTATACGAGCCAATCAAAAAGTGGACCTCTGTTCAATGCGGAACTGCTTGATCTTCCGCATTGAACAGAAGAGGGTCTGCTGTGCGTGTTTTGACTGACTCGTATACTAGCCAATCAAAAATCCTCAAACACACACCTTTTTTTTTTTTTTTTTTTTTTGCTCTTCAATTAAGAGTAGAAAGAGGACGAAAAAAATGTGCTGCCAGCACTTATTTCATCCTCTTAGACTGAAGAGCAAAAAAAAAAAAAAAAAACACATGTTGCTGGACTTAAAAATACATAGTTCGTTTTTGTTATTGGATGTTGAAAAATATTATTTTTATTAATAACATCACAGCAAGGGAGGGTACCTGGTTTAACTACTGTTATCCCACCATTCTTAACACACATGTCCTTATAACATAGCTTCTGCTTTAAATTCTGTCAGTTTCTATATGAAAAGCTGGGTATCATACCAACTATATGACATAATTCTGGTAAATATGTTAATATACACCAATTATTATTAATAATTCTTCTTACCTCAGAAGTGGCTCTGTTATATGTTGTCACAAAACGCAGTTTACCTCTATCTGGGTTTGTATTAATAATTTCAGAGGATGCTTCTATTGTGTTCATTGAAAAGTAGGGTTTTGTACTTTCTTTCCTACAGCCCAGAACATACTCAATTTCCATATCTAAGGACTCATTATTATAGCCCCTCTCTATAAATTCATCCTTCAGTTCTTTCATTTGTTTCTTACATTCTTCTATAGAAGTATTGTGTCTACTAATCCTAATAAATTCTGAAAGTACTGCTGTGGGCCATGATATACAAATTTAGTCTCCCACTTATCCAGTACTAAATTGGCATATGTATTAGCAATGGGAGTACCCGTTGCTATACCAGATACGATATGCTACCAGGTGTCTGTGGATATTACCTGCCATGCAGGAAGGCATAAGGAAAGATTTCATGCAATTTTCAAGGGAAGAGCAGAACTGGTGAAGTAGCAGCAACCCTGGAATCAGCATCTACAACATCAAAGTCATATTGTATTGAATGTTTACAACCTGAGAGCCAAATTTATATTTCCATAGCACTGAAGTTAATCTCAGAATTTGGAAGCTTAGCTAAGGATTTGCTACATTAGATAAAATGGATACAAGATACTTAGACATATGAGTTTAGCAGTTTATGACCCTGAAAGTTAAGATAGAAGTAGTATATATTTATATTTGCCAAATTTGTTCAATGCTCTGATACCCTTATTGTTAGGGACAAGGTTAGAGGAAGAAAAGGTTCTAGTACCTCTCTGCCTCTCTCTCTGAATCTAAAGATATAACAGCAGAGTCAGCAATGGGGTTCTTATAAAGGCACTTAAGGGTATCTGGAACCATATAAAACCTGTTAGGCTGCTTGGAAGCACGAGGTTGGTGCTCTGATGATATACATGCAGCAGAGAATGTATCCTCCTGAGCTCCCAAAACTGGCGGGATAGCCACAAGCTTAGGTGAGTCCATATTGAAAAGTTTGCAATACCTCTCATGAGAATCAGACACTTCTTTGCCCTCCCACTTGAAAAATTCTTTCATTTTTGAAATGGTGTCACCAAAGGAAATTTCCTCATTTGGGGAAATCCAACAAAGAGTATTCTCTGTCTCAACATCACAAACTGTTAGGGATGAAGCATAATCCAGTCTTTCATGATCAGATACAGATCAAATTTCTTCTTCAAAAGATTAAGGAACTCTCTTCCTCTTAAACAACAATGGGATATTAAATCACATTGCTCAACCTGCTGTCTCTTTTCATCCCTTTTATTTGATCCTGCAAACTGAAATTTGCACTGTAACTTTAAAAAATTATTTACTCCATTGTTTTCCTCCTAGCCAGTCTTCCTTTTCCATAGTATTTTAGTTTCAGTTTGAAAATGAATTTATCATGCCATGTAAAACCCTCTAGCTGGCTCTTAAATGCTGACATTAGGACTACTGCACTTCTGTAGTAGTTACCAGGGAGTTTCCTCCCACAAAAGGATATCATCACTCCCACATTTGCATGTTCTATAGAAGTAGCCAGTGAACCTCCCAGATAGTGATGTCAGAGCTGTCTTGTCCAGCCCACTCCATAAACCTAATAAAACCCAGAATCTGCTGTGTGGAACTCCCTTTCTTTGGAAGTGAATCCTGCCGGGTACATTCTACTGAGGGACTTCAGAAACATTTGGGTTGCCTGCTTTATTTCTCTTTGCTGTTAAGGTGAGTTGTTTTAGTCCAGGCAAGAAATAATTTTACACTTATTACATGTTTATATGCATTTGCAGTTATGATGCTTTGGGCCCACGAGTTTTTCGCTAATAGTGTAGTAAGAGAAACAGTTGGTGTTCTGTTATTTTCGGGGGGGTTCCACATGCTTCACTAGTTTTCTGTAGTTCAGTCTAATGGCATATGTACTTTTTACTGCTGCTGCTTGTTTATAATTTATGGCCTGTTCATCGTTTACTGCTCTGTTCTACTTTGTTTTTACAGCCGATGTCATGCTGCTGTCCTTATCTCATTTTCTAATGTCTGAGGGTGTTAGATGCATGCTGCAGATGGGTTAAGTTTCTGTGTGTGTCTGTGTGTGTGTGTGTGTGTGTGTGTGTGTGTGTGTGTGTGTGTGTGTGTGTGTGAGAGAATGCTAAATTTTCAAGTGCAGGTGAGTGTTTGGTTTAATTGTAAACTCCAACTGCTGTAGCCTCATGTCCGAGTGTGTGTGTGAATGCCTGGAGTGAGTGTGTGTGAATGCTGCATTTTCTTTAACAGTAGATTCCGCATGCCGAATGAATGTTCAATTTCGCTGTTATGTTCTTTTTTTCTCTTGTTAGGCTGCACGTACAGGTAAGTATATTTCTAATAAATTAGTGTGTGTGTGAAGTCCATGATTCATGCTGCTGGTGCTTTTGTACACTACGAATGACTGCGAATGCAAGTGCGACTGAGCGATGAAGTATGCTAGTGTGTGTGTGTGAATGATACAAACAAGTATGGCTGGCGATTTTGTATTTGTATCACAGTCTGATGCTGACGTTTCTTTTGGTGTGGATGTGTGTCTGAATGTATTTTTCACTTAATACCATAAAAATCTTAATTGGGCTAGTCCATGTGTGTATGCATTGGTGGGAGATGGGGGCATGGATGGCGTGCACTCTGGCCAAACGTTCGTTTTCTGCAATGATTTTGCATGTTTGCTCCATACAGCTTTTGCACATTGGAGACATGTTCTGTTTCCCTTTTGGTTTTCTAACAGAGTTTTTTTTTTCTGTTTTGAAAAAATGAAACTCGTCATCCATGGTTCTGGGTATGTCATCTCCTCCAAAAAAACGCATGCCTTTTTTGAGCAAGGTAATTGTATGAATGCAAGCAAGGTGTGTGTGTGTGTGTGTGTGTGTGTGTGTGTGTTTGTATGCAAGGTGTGTGTGTGGGTGTGTTTGTACGCAAGGTGTGTTTGTATGCAAGGTGTGTGTGTGTGTGTTTGTATGCAAGGTGTGTGTGTGTGTGTGTGTGTGTGTGTGTGTGTGTGTGTGTGTGTGTGTGTGTGTGTGTGTGTGTGTGTGTGTGTGTGTGTGTGTGTGTTTGTATGCAAGGTGTGTGTGTGTTTGTATGCAAAGAGTGTGTGTGTGTGTGTTTGTATGCAAAGAGTGTGTGTGTGTGTGTGCTTGTATGCAAAGAGTGTGTGTGTGTGCTTGTATGCAAGGTGTGTGTGTGTGTGTGTGCTTATATGCAAGGTGTGTGTGTGTGCGAGCTTGTATGCAAGTTGTGTGTGTGTGTGCATGCTTGTATGCAAGGTGTGTGTGTGCATGCTTGTATGCAAGGTGTGTGTGTGCATGCTTGTATGCAAGGTGTGTGTGTGCACGCTTGTATGCAAGGTGTGTGTGTGCACGCTTGTATGCAAAGTGTGTGTGTGTGTGTGCGCACGCTTGTATGCAAAGTGTGTGTCTGCATGCTTGTATGCAAGGTGTGTGTCTGCGCTTGTATGCAAGGTGTGTGTCTGTGCTTGTATGCAAGGTGTGTGTGTGTGCATGCAAGGTGTGTGTCTGTGTGTAAATGTGTGTGTTTGTGTGTGTGTGTGTGTGTGTGTGTGTGTGTGTGTGTGTGTGTGTGTGTGTGCTTGTATGCAAGGTGTGTGTGTGTGCGCGGTTGTATGCAAGGTGTGTGTGTGTGTGTGTGTGTGTGTGTGTGTGTGTGTGTGTGTGTGTGTGTGTGTGTGTGTATGCATGCAAGGTGAGTGTGTGTGCATGCATGCAAGGTGTGTGTGAGTGTGTGTGTGTGTGTGTGTGTGTGTGTGTGTGTGTGTGTGTGTGTGTGTGTGTGTGTGTGTGTGTGTGTGTGTGTGTGTGTGTGTGTGTGTGTGTGTGTGTGTGTATATGCAAGGTGTGTGTGTGCGCGTGTGTGTGTTTGTTTGTAAGGTGTGTGTGTGTATGTGTTTGTATGCAAGGTGTGTGTGTGTGTTTCTATGCAAGCTGTGCGTGTGTCTGTGTGTTTGTATTCAAGCTGTGTTTGTATTTGTGTGCGTGTGTTTGTGCGTGTGTTTGTGCGTGTGTGTGTGCGTGTGTGTGTGTGTGTGTGTATTTGTATGCAAGCTAGGCGTGTGTGTGCATTTCTATGCAAGCTAGGTGTGTGTGTGTGTGTGTGTGTGTGTGTGTGTGTGTGTGTGTGTGTGTGTGTGTGTGTATGTGTGTGTGTGTTTGTATGCAAGCTAGGTGTGTGTGTGTGTGTGTGTGCGTACATGTGTGTTTGTATGCAAGCTAGGTGAGTGTGTGTTTGCATGCAAGCTAGGTGTGTGTGTTTCTATGCACGGTGTGTGTGTGTTTCTATGCAAGCTGTGCGTGTGTCTGTGTGTTTGTATTCAAGCTGTGTTTGTATTTGTGTGCGTGTGTTTGTGTGTGTGCTTGTGTGTGCTTGTGCTTGTGTGTGTGTGTGTGTGTGTATGTGTGTATTTGTATGCAAGCTAGGTGTGTGTGTGCATTTGTATGCAAGCTAGGTGTGTGTGTGTGTGTGTGTGTGTGTGTGTGTGTGTGTGTGTGTGTGTGTGTGTGTGTGTGTGTGTGTGTGTGTTTGTATGCAAGCTAGGTGTGTGTGTGCGTACGTGTGTGTTTGTATGCAAGCTAGGTGTGTGTGTGTGTTTGCATGCAAGCTAGGTGTGTGTGCGTGTGTGTTTGCATGCAAGCTAGGTGTGTGTGTTTGTGTGTGTGTTTGCATGCAAGCTAGGTGTGTGTGTTTGTGTGTGTGTTTGCATGCAAGCTAGGTGTGTGTGTTTGTGTGTGTGTGTTTGCATGCAAGCTAGGTGTGTGTGTGTTTGTGTGTGTTTGCATGCAAGCTAGGTGTGTGTGTTTGTGTGTGTTTGCATGCAAGCTAGGTGTGTATGTTTGCATGCAAGCTAGGTGTGTGTGTGTGTGTGTTTGCTTGCATGCAAGCTAGGTGTGTGTGTTTTAGGTATTTTCACTCTCAAGTGAGACATTTCTTGACCAGAGCCTTATGCAATCCATCTACTTCTTGTACATTATCTACTGCCTTGTCCATAGACCAATGCCATGGTTTCTTCTTGGTGGACAGGCTACACAGTATTGTCATGATAACATGGAATCTAGTGTCCTATGGCATGCAGCTAAATCTTTACTAATGATAACTTCTCAGTAACTTCTTCACAGTTTAAATATATATGTGATATCCACTTAACTACCGAAGGGAAAGACAGCATGCTTGCTTCAACAGGTGAGCATCAATCACTCCACGTTTTGCAGTTCAGTATATTTTGAATTAATACTGTCTTGAACTCTGAGTAGCACCTAAAAGCATGCTGACAATTTTTTTCTTTTTATTCATTTTATTACACCTTGTAAGTGAAGAACTTGTGAGTTATAGGACAGATCAACATATTTAGAATTTTATCTAAAACAAAAATTCTTATTTATATAACATAAAATACCCTTATTTTACTTGCATAGTCTAAAAAAAATAATAAGCAAGTCCTGCTCATGTAATTTTAATAACCCTTATGTCAAAATGTCGATAGACTGCATTTTGCCTCAGGCTATAGTTTCACGTAATTCCTCAGTTAGCTTGTTTATTTCCTCAGTTTAGCTTGTTGATAATATTAAGCTACAAAGGCTCAGAGTATCACACAAAAAGGTAAGGTAATCAGCCTGAAACATTTAACTAATTTGGGTATGATTTCATAGCAGAAAAAAACACACAGCAGCAAAGGTAGTAGATGAATTCTTTAACTTCCACCACAAAATCTGGTACCTTGGCCTTTCGTCTTCAAGGATACATACATCACAATGAATACTACATTTATACCAGGTTGTAGTCCCATCATTGACACATTAATTAGTTAATTAATTATCCTATTACCCTTACATTTTTAAATATCCCATTGCCTCAACTCTTTCAAAGTGACCCATACCTATTTCATCAATCCATTATATAAAATTTGAATTCCACTTTCAAACTATCAAAATACAAACATTTAATACATAAATACTTAATACATAAACCTCAAATACAGTTGTCTATACTAATAAATACATATATATTCAAAAACTGTATATATATATATATATATATATATATATATATATACACACACACACACACACACACACACACACACACACACACACACACACATATATATATATATATATATATATATATATATAAAATAAATGTGTCCATGTATAAACACCATCAGTTTAAACATAATCAACCTCCAAATTTAACCCTCTGGGTGTCAAAGTCCCATAGTTTAAAATCATTTTACTTTCAAGCACATTCATTTTCACAAACAAATTCATCACCATAATCATATATAGAAACGTTCATCAAAAATTCAGTTTCTTCATCAATACTTTTGTCTAATACATTTGTATTTACCATACTGATTCTTTGCTTGTTCAGTTTGTTAAAATATACTTTTAAATGTAACTTTCTACAAAACCTTTCAATATCCAGCAAAATTTCAACCAAAGTGGGGAACTTAGTTGGAACAAATTTCGTCCCTAACAGTATTTGCTGTGAGCTGCATATCAGACAAATTAATTTTTAAACTATTGCTCAGATGAATGACATTATTTTCAGGTAGTTCATCAGCCCCAAAGTTTGCATTATTGGAACTTGTAACACCAGAAAGATCTGACACAAATGAAATGTCAATGTCAGTAACATTATTCAAAGAGTCACCTTTATTTAGGTCTTTCAATATTTCCTGCCCCTCGGCCGATTTTTCCGTCCTTTCCGTTGATTGCCCTGGCTGGATACATCTCCATCTGTCCCCAGGGATAAATTTGAAGAGGTATTCACTCCTGATGACCCAATGTTCTCAAAAGAAACTCTCTTTTAGACGGCACTTCCACCGATGACCAATATGATTCTCTGGAACTGGATTTCTTGCCTACCAACCTTCCACGACGCTGCACACATACAGTTTTTGAATATATATGTGTTTATTAGTATACACAACTGTATTTGTGGTTTATGCATTAAGTATTTATGTATTAAATGTTTGTATTTTGATAGTTTGAAAGTGGAATTCAAATTTTATATAATGGTTTGATGAAATAGGTATTGGGTCACTTTAAAAGAGTTGAGGCAATGTAAGGGTAATAGGATAATTAATTAACTAATTAATGTGTCAATGATGGGACTACAACCTGGTATAAATGTAGTATCAATTGTGATGTATGTATCCTTGAAGGCGAAAGGCCGAGGTACCAGATTTTGTGGTGGAAGTAAAGAATTCATCTACTACCTTCGCTGCTGTTTTTTTTTCTTCTATTTTGGTGCTAGTGTGTTTTACTATGATTTCATAGCAACCTTTTCTATACTATATCAGCTTGAAACATTTAATTAATCTGAACTGAATCTCATAGCAACCATTATGTAGCTTGTATTGCTAAATGTCTTATTTTTTCTATTTAGTATGTTTAGCTAGTTGTGGTAACCAGTCAGCTGTGGTCTGAGAACCATTTCCTGTTAAAAAAAACACTGCTTTATTTGCATCTGTTTTGCATTTATCATCATCAGACCTTGTCAGTGCAAAAGCAGAACTGTATGTATTTACTTATGCTTTAACTAAGTAGCTAAAATAGTTTAGCACAATGCATTCAAATGTGGATATTTTTAAATCATCTCTTTAGAAGAAGTTACACAATTTCATATTCCCTGATGAACTGCAGTGACCTATGCAAGGATCTGTGTGTATGTACCTCTAGGCAAATGAAGTGTGCTGCTGAAGCCCCATTGTGACCTTGGCTGTGATGTGCTGGTTTCTCTGTTCACGTTGTTTCAGCGCGAGCTATTCTGAACTATTCAGCACTACATCATTGATGTCAGTGCAAGTGCATTCTAATTTTACTGACCGTGACATTGTGACTTGGATGTTTTTAACATTTTGGATGTTGGCTAGTGCATAACCTGTAAAAAATATATGTAGTGTAAGTGGAATGGCATACATCTGAGGTTTGAAATTTCAGTACTGTAACATATTGAAATGCACTATTACGTGCTAAACTACTTTATTTGATAAGCTAGAGTGGGGGAGGAGTTCAACATTACTATGTATAGCTACTTTTACTATGTGTCTTTCTTTTGGAAAGGTACATCCAGCCAGTTACTGCTATAAGAATTCTTGTTAGGGGAAATTTTTCATTTATGGTGCTTGTGCATACATGGACAAACCTGACTCAAGGCGTTATTGTAGAAAATGTCTTTTTATTGCTTGTGCTTACATACACAACGTAATGAAGGATTCGTTGGGGAAAAATGTTTAATTTTTGTGCATGTGCATATATGGCCAAAGTACACAAGGCATCCTTGGGGAGAAATTATTCATTTAGATGTCATTTTGTGCTTACTATGCATTGACAAGACTACTGAACAGGGTGTTGTGCAAAATGTTTCACTTTTGTGATTGTGCACACATGGAAAAGTAATTAAGGGAACCTTGGGAGAAAGTATTCATTTTTATGTCATTTTGTAGTGCTTGTGTATACTTGGACAGACTATTGAGAGGGTTGGTAGGGGAAAGGTTTAATTTGTGGTGCTTGTGCATACATGGACAAACCTGACTTAAGGGGTCATTGGAGAAAATGTCATTTTTTAGTTGTGCTAAGGCGTCGTTGGGAATACTATTTAATTTTTGTGCTTGTGCATACATGGACAAAGCTAATTACAGGATCTTTGAGGGGAATGATTCCTTTAGATGTAATTTTTGTCTAATAGTGCATTGAAGAAAAGGAGTACTGAAGAGGTTGTTGGCAAAAAAGTAAAATTTTTGTGCTTGTGCATACATGGCCAGATTACTGAGAGGATTAGGTGAAATGTTTAATTTCTGGGGCTTGTGCATACATGGACAAACCAGACTCAATGGGGTTATTGCAGATAATGCGTCTTATTATTGCTTGTGCTTAGAGAGATAAAGTAATAAAGGGGTCATTGGGAAAATGTTTACTGTTTGTGGCTGTGCATACATGTCCAAAGTACAGAATGAATCCTTGGGGGAGATCATTCATTTAGATGTAGTTTTGTGCTTACTATGCATTAATAATAGTACTGAAGAGGTTGTTGCAGAAAATGTTACGTTTTTCTGACTGTGCATACATGGAAAATTAAGTAAGGGAACCTTGGGGAAAATGATTCATCCTTATGTCATTTGTTAATGCTTATGCATACATGGACAGACTACAGAGAGGATTGTTAGGGGAAATGTTACATTTCTGGGGCTTGTGCATACAAGCACAAACCTGACTGAAGAGGTCATTGGAGAAAATTTTTGTTTTTATTTGTGTGAATGCAAGCAAGGTGTGTGTGTATGTGTATATCTGTATGCAAGCAAAGTGTGTGTGTGTGGTGTGTGCCAGCAAGGTGTGTGTGTGTGTGTGTGTGTGTGTGTGTGTGTGTGTGTGTGTGTGTGTGTGTGTGCCAGCAAGGTGTGTGTGTGGTGTGTGCCATTAAGGTGTGTGTGTGGTGTGTGCCAGCAAGGTGTGTGTGTGTGTGTGTGTGTGTGTGTGTGTGTGTGTGTGTGTGTGTGTGGTGTGTGCCAGCAAGGTGTGTGTGTGTGTGTGTGTGTGTGTGTGTGTGTGTGTGTGTGTGTGGTGTGTGCCAGCAAGGTGTGTGTGTGTGTGTGTGGTGTGTGCCAGCAAGGTGTGTGTGTGTGCTAGCAAAGTGTGTGTGTGTGTGTGTGTGTGTGGTGTGTGCCAGAAAGGTGTGTGTGTGTGTGTGTGTGTGTGTGTGTGTGTGTGTGTGTGTGTGTGTGTGTGTGTGTGTGTGTGTGTGTGTGTGTGTGTGTGTGTGTGTGTGTGTGTGTGTGGTGTGTGCCAGCAAAGTGTGTGTGTGTGTGTGTCTGTGTGTGTGTGGTGTGTGTGCCAGCAAGGTGTGTGTGTGTGGTGTGTGCCAGCAAGGTGTGTGTGTGTGTGTGTGTGTGTGTGTGTGTGTGTGTGTGTGTGTGTGTGTGTGTGTGTGTGGCAGCAAGGTGTGTGTGTGTGTGTGTGTGTGTGTGTGTGTGTATGCCAGCAAGGTGTGTGTGTGTGTGTGTGTGTGTGTGTGTGTGTGTGTGTGTGTGTGTGTGTGTATGCTAGCGAGGTGGGTGTGTGTGTGTATGCTAGCGAGGTGTGTGTTTGTATGCCAGCAAGGTGTGTGTGTGTGTGTGTGTGTGTGTGTGTGTGTGTGTGTGTGTGTGTGTGTGTGTGTGCATGCCAGCAGCAAGGTGTGTGTGTGTGTGCGCCAGCAAGGTATGTGTGTGTATATTCTCCTGTCTCTCTGACTTCTATAACAGGCAAATGCTTTTTACAGTTCTGACATGATATATTCACCAACTAGGACTACCGCAATTCAGCATGAACTTACTGAAAAGTCACAGTAAACAGCATAACAGAGCCGATGAATTGACATGCAGTCTGCTGCTGGAAATGCAAACTACAGAATGCTTTAGTAAAGGTTTTGTCCATGGTTTATTTGGCAATTTGAACCTGAATCCATCAAGTTAGTTGACATTTTAAAATAGCTTGGGGGAGCATTCGCTTCTGAGCCAAGAACTTGCAACTTTCAAAGGCACTACATAATATACCACATTCAGGTAATAGCCATGGTTTTAAATTGACACAGAATATGTATGTCCAATGTCCTGAGTTTGCTGTAATGCACTGTTTGGTAATCCTGCTGTGGACAATTTAAATTAAATTAAAATGGGGTGCAGCAGTGAGCATTTTGGAAATCCTGAAACTAACATGCATTTTAATACAGATTAATGTAAAACTGTAATGTCCTAGAACTGTCCTCTTTTTTTTTTTTTTTTTGTTTTTTTTTTTTAATTTGTTTTACACCGCTACAGTCAAAATGTGTGGTACCTTCAGTCAATAGGAAGGCCTGAGAATGGGAGATCAAAAGGCTTGTAAAACAGTGCTGCCTGAAGTGCTATTTGAGCATGGATGGCAATTTCATGACAGGCTGTGGTGCAGCTAAAAAAATGTCCCACTGTAAGTAGTCTGGAAGAGATAAGAAGCCCATTACTCAAGACTCCTGCTGTGAAATGTCAATCACAGCAGTAAGCAGCTCAAATTACCTGCAGCTCTCTGACAGCTAGGGAGGTGGTGTGAAGGGGGAGGGTAGATGAATAAAAGAACTACAAGTCAAGGATAACAAAATATTTAAAATTAGCAAGTCTAAGAAGCTGCAGTAAAAAAAAACTTTGAAAGTCTGTTCTTTGGCATTTCAGCTACTTGTGGTATAATTAGCCACTGAAAAGTAACAACTGTTTTGTTAAAAGTTTCTGACTGAAGCAAAAGAGTGCTTACATGCTAAGTGAATACTGTGACAGCAACTGGGGAACATGGACGCCTGTGTGATGTCATGGTTTTAAGACAAAGACTGCATTGTGGGATAGCAGGAGGCTTAGAAACCACTTCAATATGTTAGACCCCATGTGGTAAGAGTATAAAATTATGTATAAAATTGTAAAAACAACTGTAAATTGTCCCAGAGTGCTGTTAAAATATAGGAAATATCAAAACTTGATGAAATACACGTTTTTTCAGTTTGTGGGTGCAGTTCTCCTTTAATAGGAGTGGAAGAGAAAAATGAAACAAGGACTAAAAAGTGAAGCAACAGCATAGAGGAGGACAGAAAAGCTATGGAGAGTTTGGAGAGGGACAATGAAAACTCAGAGAAAAAAATGTTTGATATGGAGTCTCAAAACATAAACAAAGATTCCTGTGTGGTGGATGTTACAAATGAGTAGTGGTTAACTGTTTCAATAGAGAAGGTAGTAAACAGTTCTGTTGAAGTGATTAAGTCAACAAAACTGAAATCAGGAGGGCTTGTTGATTAATGTTCTGCTAAAAATAATCAAGAAGGATGATCTAGGTGACAGTTCTTTTTCATGGGGTGAGATGGCAAATTACCAACGTCAGCACTTCCGAAAAACTTATGTGGAGAAGGAACCAGGTAATGCAGCAACAGTTAAAACCTCTGCAGCAAAGACAGAAAGTAAAACATGAAAGCAGCGACTCACTGAGAAGGTGTCTGGTTTTGTGGCAGCAGATAATGCAGTAACTAAAACATATACCACTGTTAGAATCTCCTTGTGTTCTGACTGAAGAGTGCTTCTCAAACAATCTGGAAATATAGCGCTGATAAGTATATTTTTTGGCACTTTAACTTTTCAGAGTTCTGTACTGTCTTAATTTTTGCTTGACTGAAATATTTATATATTTGCTGGCATTGATTCCGGTTTTCTGATCCATTCTGAAACTGGTCCCCCCACCCCAGCATTCCTGTGGTGTTCTTAAAGTTGGCAAAATTGGTCTAACAGCATTTGTGTTATCCGATTGTTTCAAGGCTTGCTAATTTAAAAATAGTCAGTTTGTGAATTCCTACATACCACTGTTAGAATCTCCTTGTGTTCAGACGGAAGACTGCTTCTCAAACAATCTAGAAATATAGTGCTAATAAGTATATTTTTTGACACTTTATGCATACCACTGTTAGAATCTCCTTGTGTTCTGACTGAACAGTGCTTCTCAAACAATCTGGAAATATAGCGCTGATAAGTATATTTTTTTGCACTTTAACTTCAAGGACATCTGCACTGGCTTAATTTTTACTTGACTGAAATATTTATATATTTCCTGGCATTTGTTCTGATCTGTTCAGAAACTGGTGCCCCCTCCCATTCCTGTGGTGTTCTTAAAGTTGGTCAAACTGGTCTAACAGCTTGTGTGTTATCTGATTGTTTCAAGGTTTGCTGATTTAAATGTAATCCCTGTTTGTAAATTCCTGCATACAATTAGACTCGCCTTGTGTTCTGACTGAAGAAAGCTTCTCAAACAATCTGGAAACATAGCGCTGATAAGTATGTTTTTGGCACTTTATCTTTTCTGAGTTCTGCACTGTCTTAATTTATGCTTGACTGAAATATTTATATATTTGCTGGTATTGTTTTTTGTTTTCTGATTTGTTCTGAAACTGCCCCCCCCCCCATTCCTGTGGTGTTCTTAAAGTTGGTAAAACTGGTCTAACACCTTTTGTGTTATCTGATTCTTTCAAGGCTTGCTGATTTAAAAATAGTCCCTGCTTGTAAATTCCTGCATACCACTAGTAGAATCTCCTTGTGTTCTGACTGAGTGTACTTCTTAACTGATAAGTATACTTTTTGGCTCATTTTAACTGTTCACAGCTAAATAAATCAACAACTGAATTCAATTTGGAATACAGTTTGAATAAATTGCATTCATTTAAACTACATTTGCTTTAATACTGCTACACACTCAAGTGTGCTAGCTTGCACTGCACTTGAATTGTTTTTAGTGCTGTTTCAGCTGCTTTCTAAAAAAACTATACATGTTTCCTGCCTTTCCTGTAACTAGTCTAGTCCAGATACAGATTTGCTGTATCCAGGA
Source organism: Protopterus annectens (assembly GCF_019279795.1). Lineage (NCBI taxonomy): Eukaryota > Metazoa > Chordata > Ceratodontiformes > Protopteridae > Protopterus > Protopterus annectens. The sequence goes on along the minus strand of NC_056738.1, from coordinate 344,545,563 downwards.
CTGTTGCTAAGCTTCTCAGCCCCCAAGCCTTTCTTTGTTGGAGGAAAGCCTTCTAGCTTATCACTGGGAGTGGTACGCACTAGGTAGCCTATCTACCACAGGAGTAGTGGTTTCTGGCCCAGAAATTGTAGCTTATTGGCCATTTGGGCAGTTTTTTCCATCTCCTTCAACTTTCTGGTTTAAAAGTCCGCGTTTGCGCTTTTCCCGCCTTTCCTGTAACTAGTCTATTCCAGGTACAGATTTGCTGTAACCAGGACTGTATGTAAGCTTCTGAGCCCCCAAGCCTTTCTGTGTTGGAGGGAAGCCTTCTAGCTTATCAGTGGGAGTGGTAAGTACTAGGTGTCCTATCTACCACAAGAGGAATGGTTTCTGGCCCAGAAATTGTAGCTTATTTGCCATTTGGGCAGTGTTTCAATCTCTTTCAACTTTCTGGTTTAAAAGCCCACATTTGCGCTTGATTCCCTCCTTTCTTGTAACTACTGTAGTCCAGATACAGACTTGCTGTATCCAGGACTGTTTGTAAGCTTCTGAGAAGTGCCAAAGTCTGTTCTTCAGTTTTTCCCTTAGATCTGCTAGTTCTCTCCTCTCCTGCACTTTTATTAGGTTATTAGTTTAGCCCTTTACCAGACTTCTTGTAGCAATTATTGTAGCACACAAGTGTGACCAGTACTAAATGTTCTACAAGGAAACGCTCCAGTACCTATTAGTAATACCCACCCCTCCAGGCATGTCTAAGGGTCAGTTCACTGTGCTTTCTCCTATTAACCTGGTGAACTTGGGCATCCTGAGGCAATGTAGCAACTGCCTCAAGTACACTGACAACCCTCTCCTCTTACGTCCCAACACTCAAATTTGCGAGAGATGCACTTATATATCCAAATTGGAAGCCACGCACTCTCCAGCCAAGAATGGAATAGCTGGTCAAGAGGAGAAGATCAACACTTGCACCACACCACATGGAACATATAGCCCTCCAGAACGCACACCAGCAATGCCCTCACATAACACAAACCACACACCCACCTTTGCGAAGGGTCTCAATAAAAATCTACCCAAACAGCAGAGACTTCCAAGGCAGAAACACACTCGACCACCACATCACAACACTAATCACAAGACACATAACTCTTCTAAACAGTGTTCCACTCAACCAAAGCCCATAAGGCAAAACAGCATGCCCAACACACTAGTCATAGGTGACTTGATAGTGAGGCACACTGATGTCCCACTCACTAGGTTGAATAAGGAGATAGTAACAGTCAGCTGCCTGTCAGGCACCAGGATCTGCCACATAATGCATGCACTCAGGTCCTTCAACAACAGGTACAAATATGGCTCTGCCATTGTACATGTGGGTGTGAATGACCTGAGATATACCGCCCTGGACTACATGAAGACAGACCTGGAGGAGCTCTTGGATTATGTAGCGCAGGCGGGTATGACCCTAGCCCTGAGCAGCATCCTACCATCACCCAGAATGATACCAGAGTACAAGCAGAAAATGACTGATTTCAACAACTGGCTAAGTTTCTGGTGTCATTCTAAGGGGATGCAGTATCGGTCTGCCTGGGATGACATGATTGACAGACATCGATGCTTTGCCAGAGATTACCTGCATCTGTCACCCCTGGGCTTCCAGATACTGGTCAAGGCTCCTGCCACCCCTATAGTGCCTTTTTTAGGCTGTGTTCCAAAGACCAAATTACCACTTAACAGCTACAAATGAATGCAGTCTGAGGGACATGCTGCTCAATGCTAATAGTCTAAATGTCAAAATGCACTCACTTGAAGTACTCCTTAAAATGGAGAACATCGACATTTGTGCTGTAACAGAGACCTGGTTCAAGGCAGCAGAAAGCACCTCTGCACTACCAAGCTATACCTCATTACCTCATTCCATACCTTTCGACCCGAGAACATGGACTGAAGCTCCAAAGGCGGTGGGGTTTCCATAGTCATAAAGGATGCACACACCTCCAGATTGGTAGCCCAACATAACGCATCTGAGATACTTCAGGTGCAGCTAACAATGGGTAAGACAGCGATTCAGGTTGTAGCCTGTTATAGGTCTCTGAAAATGTACCAAGAATTACACTTCACGTTCCTAAGCACCCTGGAGAATATTAGGGTCCAACCTAACACTCTCTTACTGGGCAACTTCAACTACCCCTCCATTAACTGGGAAAATTACTCATGTACCAATACACTTGCCCAACATTTCCTGGAATTCATTAATTCCAGTGCCCTGAACCAGCTTGTTCTTACCCTCACTAGAGGTAGCAACATCCTTGACCTGGTCATTACTAGCATGGGCGACCGCTGCTCTACACCAATAGTAAACTCCTCCCTTGGTTAGATCCGGCACCAAACTAATCACCATGGAAATCCACAACCCCCCCCCCCCCCAATGGTAACCACCATGAAAAACTTCTCCAAAGCTAACTTTCGACTCCTAAAAACAGAGGTGGCTAACTTTGGAGAATAGTTGCATGACTGCTGAATCATGCACCAATGGTGCTGTACGAACACACACAAATGCATGGATCTTGCCATACCCAATAGAACCAAGATGTTCTCCTCCAAAAAAAGGAAGCCAATCTGGTGGTCCCCTGCCATAAACAAACTCTATAACAGAAGGAGGAAACTGGTGTGGAATAAGGTGAAATCCCAAGAGTTGAAAAAAGAAGTTATGTACTCACCATAACGTTCCATGTGAGTTGTTCCATCTCACCTTCATTCTTCACTGATGTGTTCGGAGCCACACGGCTGACTAGCAAGCTCAAAGTTCTCCAGTAGCTCGAGACCCAACCCCTTATCTCACAATGCACTGCTGGAATTACCTCAGATCTTGTTTGCTGTGTACCATATAGAAGTAAAATAATTATTCTGCCTAGGAATGAAGACACATTGAAAAACCAGGATGAAGACAGCCTCCACGTCAACTGCCAGCCAGGAGGGGGAAGGAGGGAGGGACGTGAGAATGAAAGCCAGATGGAACAACTCACATGGAACATTATGGTGAGTACATAACTTCTTTTATGTGAAGTTGTTCAATCTTGCCATTCATTCTTCACTGATGGGTAGTGTCCCTAGCACCCTGATCTTGGGTGGCTCATGGAAGTACACTCTTCAGAACCATAGAACCAAATGAAGCCCTGTCCCTGGAGGCCTTATCCACTTTGTAATGAGTTATAAAAGTGTGAGGTTTAGACCATGTGGCTGCTGCACAGATGTTGTCCAAAGGTAATTTGGCTTGAAAGGCTGAAGAGGTAGAAAATGCTCTGGTTGAATGAGTCTTTATTTTACTAGACAAGGGCATGTTATTACAACAATATGTGTAGGTGATACAATCCCAACAGCCACTTAGACAGGGTTGTTTTGGCAACTGGTTTACCCTTCCTGGCCTCAGAAAAAGACACAAAGAGCTGATGTGATTTCCTAATGTCTTTTGTTCTGTCTAAATAAAATCTAAGTTGTCTGTGAACATTGAGTTTGTGCAACATATATTCCAATTTGTTGGTGTGATAAGGGAAGAAAACGGGCAACTCAATGACTTGATTAATGTTAATCTCAGAACATACTTTGGGCAGAAAGGATGGATTTGTCCTGAGAGATACTCTATCAGCATGGAAGACAATATAAGGGGGCTTGATGGAAAGGGCTTGGAGCTCTGACACTCTACAGGCTGAAGTGATGACTACTAAGAAGATAGTTTTGCATGACAGAAATTTTAGTTCACAAGATGATGCAGACTCAAAAGGAGGAAGAATGATGCAAGATAACATAAAATTCAAATTCCAGGGGGGGGTAAGGTGTCTTCACTGGAGGCCTCGTGTGAAAAGAACCTTTTAGAAAGGCCTTAGGACAATTGGTGAGCCATAATATTCAAACCATCGATTCCTAGATGGAAATTAGATATGGCAGCTAATTGTACTCGCACCATAGCAGCCGCTGCTCCTTTGTTGAAGATTTCTATCAAGAATTGTAAGATAGAAGACAATGGCACTTGGTAAGGGTCAATGTTGTGGGAAGAAGCCCAACTGGAAAATCTCTTCCACTTACTACAATACAATTTTCTAGTGGAAGGTTTATGGGAAGCCAACAAAATTTGACTAGTGTCATGGGAAAGATTATAAAGCCTGGCTATGTGGGGAATTGGAGCAGCCAAGCGGTTAGCTTCAGTGTCTGCAAAGATGGATGAAGATCCCCTGATGGATGTGTCAACAAGTCCGGAATTGGGTCCAGGATCCATGGATCTTCCAGAATGTGATGTCAAAGAAATGGAAACCAAATCTGCCAAGGCCAATGAGGAGCTATAAGGATGATAGTCTGTCCCAGCGACTTTGCTTTCTGTAAGAATTTGGGTATCATGGGAATTGGTGGAAATGCATAGAGGAGACCCAGGAGCCAATCGTGGACAAGAGCATCCCTCGGGGAGTGACCTGGCGTAGGAATCGGGGCAAAATAGCTTCTGCATTTGTTGTTATGACTGGCAAACAGGTCGCAGGAAGGCTGGACCCATTTGTGGAAGATCCTGTCCGCAATCTCTTGTTTGAGGGACCATTCGTGGGAAAATAAAATTGCTCTGCTCAGTCTGTCCGCTATGACGTTGGAGTTGCCTGGGATGTGCATTGCTAACAGAATGTGCTGGGTTGACACTGCCCACTGCCATACTCTGAGGGCTTCTCGGCAAAGAGGATAAGACTTGGTCCCGCCTTGCTTGTTCAGGTACCAGACCACTAACATGTTTGTCTGTCTATATTGCAATTGTCCCTAGAGGAAGAGAGCCCTGAAAGTATTGCAATGCTAGAAGTACTGCTCTCATCTCCAGGACATTGATATGCAGATGTGATTCTTGATCTGTCCATGTGCCTTGGGCAGTCTTTCCCCGAAAAGCCCCCCCCCCCATCAGGGAAGCGTCGGTGGTCACAGTGGCAACTGGAGGGGGGAGCATTAAGGGACGTCCTATTGTGACATGAAGAGATGTCAACCACCACTGAAGATCCTTCTTGCAGGAATTCATTATCAGGATCATGTGACTCATTGGAAGTTCTTGGTAAGACCATTGCGTGAATAGAAGCCATTGAAGGATTCTCATAAGCATCCTTGCTAACTGGATTGCTAAAATAGCTGCCACCATCAATCCTAGAACTTTCAATACCTCTGCAGCTGGTGCTCTGTTCTTTGATATCAGGGACCTGATGTGTTGACAAAGAATACAAATTATTTCTGGTAGAAGACGAAGAGTGGTGGTTGATGTGTCTAATTCTGTCCCTATAAAAATTATATGCTGTGATGGCAACAAGGCAGATTTTTCGAAGTTGACTGTAATGCCTAGCCGATCGCAGAGTGTCAGAGTAGCCTCTCTCGCTTGAAGTAGTTGATGCCTGGTGGTGGAGGTAAGGAGCCAATCTTCCAAATATGGAAACACCTAGAATCCTAGACACCTCAGGTGAGCCGTGACTACTGCCATGCACTTGGTGAACACTCTGGGAGCTGTAGTGAGACCAAAGGGCAGAGCTCGGAATTGATGAAGATTGGCTCCCAGCTGGAAACGCAGGTGATCTCTGGATGGCCTGGCCATCTTTATGTGGTAGTATGATCCTTGAGATTGATCAAGCACATCCAATTGTCCTTCCCTAGAAACGGGAGTATGGACTGTAGCATGACCATTCGGAACTTCTCTTTTCTCACAAATCGGTTGAGTTTGCTGAGATCCAAAATGGGTCTCCAGTCCCTTGTTTTCTTTGGAACCAAAAAGAATCTTGAGTAAGTTCCGAATCCTGTTTGGTCTGCTGGGACTGGCTGGATGACTCTCTTTTTTTGTAGCAATCGGCATACCTCTATTGCTGCTTGTCACATGTGACTGGGTGGAATGTCCAGGATTTTTTTGATGGAAAGGGGCTGGGTGGAGAACGGTATGAAATACCCCCTGGAAATGATACTTTGTACCCAGCTGTCGTTTGTTATATTTAGCCATGCTTTTGGGTAAAATGACAAGTGACCCCCGACTGCCTCCAGAGTAGGACAGCCGGGCCTCCCTTCAGGAGCACTGGTAGGACTGACCAGAGAAGTGATCTGTTACCCTGGTGTTGCGGACCCCCTCTGCCATGAGGGTGGCGTCTTCCATTGAAACCCCCTCCTCTGCCTCTGGAGGGGGGCTTTCCACATGTGTCTTGAAAGGCTCCTTGGGCTTTCCGGAACCACATCTTTCCTCCCCTCTGACCTTTAGGAAAGGGTCGAATGAGGGTGGAAAAATGGACTCCGGCCGACAGAGTCTTTCCTTCTTGCTCACACCTGGTCAAAGTCTCCTTCACCTTTGGCCCAAACAAAGATGAGCCGTCTAATGGGGTATTAGTAAAGGAAGACTTGAGGGGTTCCGCGAAGGAACAGTCACATCCAGGCATGCCTATGAAGAGCGATTTTTGTACCTGCAGCTCTACTCGAACCATCAGCTGCGTAAGATACGAGAGGCATGGATGAGTTGACTATCAAATTGAGGGTAGAGAGCTGAGTGGCAATTTTGTCGGATACACTCGTAGCTACAGCACCCTGAAGAGCATCTCCCAACTCCTTAAGGAGATCTCTCTGCAGTCTGGTAAAATGTGTCAAGTAGTTCAGTGATCTGAGTGAGAAAGTCGCTGAACTGAACATGCGTTTCCCATATCTATCTATGATCCTAGATTCTCTGTTAGGAGGATGGACAGACGAGGAAGTCTCAGGCATTTCCTTTTTGGTGGCTGCCGCCACCACCATGGCATCAACAGGGACTCCCTTGGTAAAAAAGGACTTATCCACGGGTGCAGAAATAAACTTATTAGGCCTCCTAGGAACAGGTTCCATAGATTCTGGTGACTCCCACGCCCTACAAGAGACCAGATCCATAAGCTCATCGTAGAGCGGAGATACTCAAGAGGTGGAAGGTTGAGACCCAAACGCCTTCAAGAGAACTGACTCGTCCTCAGTAGGGCTCTTGGACTGCCAATCACCCCTCTGCCTAAGAATTTCAAGAAACTCGGCAAAGGAGATGCCCTCAGACGGGGATCTAGGGGACCCTTCTGATTCATCCAAGTCGGTTTCCGATGTGAGAGACTCCTGGGGGGAGTCCAAATGCCTCCTCTTGCATAATCTCTTCCTGGGGAACTTCTGGAGAGGTCTCAGAAGAGCAGGGAGCACCCTGTGGGGCTATGTGAGACTCAGGGTCTCTACGCTTGGGATGACCGGAGGAGACAGAAACTGACACAGGCACCTTAGGGGAAGAAGAGGCCAGACCTTGAGATGAGGAAGTCTTAGGAGACAACACTCGCCTCATGGCTTTGAATGCACCTCGGCTCCGATGAGAAGGATTTGACAGATCCGATGGAGCTGCAATTTCCTCCAGCACCGAAGCCGTGGACTCCGAGCCTGAGGTAGGAGCCGAGCTCACCAGAAACGAGGCCCCGAGAGGAAGAGTCGGCACCAACAATTCAGTGCGGCTATCCTCCCCAGACCCGACCGGAGAGTGTCGGCTCCTAGAGTCCCCGGTTGGCACAGAGAACGTCCAAGCAGATGGAGCCAACAACATTGGAGCAGGTGTCGGCTGAATGTACAACTCCCCAAAATAAAAATCCCCCTCCCATTCCATAATATCTACAAATAAATCAAAATACACTAAATACTACTTAATAACTATCAAACCTAACTACTATCCTATTTCACTACTCCCATCAGGTGATATCCACCCTAACCAAGGACCCAGTCCTAACTCTACCACTCCTCACAATACCTCATCAACCACAAGTAATTAACAAAAAAAAACCAAACATCTCCTTTTACTCTATAAACACTCGAAGCATACTTAATAAAGTTAGCCAACTTCATGCTTGGATATCTGCTCAAAACCCGTATATTATTTCCCTTACAGAAACATGGCTTAAACCACAAAACCTAGATAAGGACATACTCCCTCCTGGATATAATATAATATGGCTCAATCGCCCTAAAACAAGGGAGGAGGGATTGCAATTGTATACTCCAACAACCTCACTTTTACATACCCAAAGCTGTCTATACCTTCCTTTTCTCCCACAGAATTATTGGTAGCAAACCTTAAGCTCAGTGACTATACTACTATTACTGTCGTATCTATCTACATTCCACCAGGGGACAACATTCCCTTAATGGAAAGCATTCTCTCCCACCTCTCCCACAACATCCCTAATGAAATCATCCTCCTTGGGGACATGAACATAAATTGGGAAACACTCACCAGTCCTAGCTCAACATACCATATAAATCTATATGGCTTTTCTCAACTTATCTCCCAGCCTACTCATACCAATAACACTCATTCTACCAGTACACTCATTGACTGGATTCTTGTCTCAAACCCTCTAAATACCATAGTCCTGAAACATTCTCTGACTCCCTGAGTGACCATTCTTCAATAAAGGTAATTAGACATTCATCCCACTTATCTAAACCACATAGATACATAAACAGTAGTAAATTATCCAAATTCAACCCAGAAACTTTTAATAATCTCTTACTCGGAATAAATTGGAACTTCCTCACCCAGCTCCCACTTGATGAAGCAGTTCAAGCTTTTAACTCAACCTTCCTAAATATCTTAAACTCACTAGCCCCATTACGGAAAGTAAGCATAAAAGCTACTATATCCACTTGGCTATCTAATAATACTCACACTCATGACAGCCAGAGACTGAGCCTGGAAAACTTGGACCCAAACTAAACTACCAGCAGATCTGCAAAAGTATAAAGAACTGAGAAATAAGACAAAAAATTGTATTGATAAAGATAAAAAGACTTCTACTATAATCCTCCAGCTGCCCTAAAATCAGATCCAAAAAATTTTTGGAATGCCATAAACCAAATACTTCATCCTGGTAATCCTACTTCACCTAATCCATCTCCTGACAAATCTCCCAAAAAGACTGCTAACACCTTCAAAGCCTATTTCAGTCAGTCAACAGGCAAACTTTTCAATCCTAATCTAAAATACTCCAGTAACAGTGTTCCAAAGTGCTTGGAACCTCCACCCACAGCCAACTCTACAAACTCTTTTTTCTTTAAAGCAGTCCCTACTGCTTACATCAAAACCCTTCTTTCCAAACTAAATCCATGCCCTGTTTCTGTTGAGAGTATCCCATCTTACTTTCTTCAGATTGTTGCTCCCTTTATTGCTTTGCCAGTATCTATTTTAATCAACCGTTCCATCTCTGAAGCTAAAGTACCTGCTGGAAACAATTCTACACCATACTTTTTCACAAAGGTGGCAATTCCACAGATCTTTCAAACTTCAGACCAATAGCTATCCTCTCCCCTCTGTTTAAAGACTTAGAAAAATGCATACGTACACAAGTAATGCAATATCTTATACAGGGCACACTCCTCACTACCACTCAGCACGGTTTCCGACCCAAACATAGTACCACTACAGCTCTACTTTCCTTTCTCAACACCATTTCTATAGTTAGAGATAATCATAAACTTATCTCCTGTTTATTACTTGACCTCTCAAAAGCATTCAACACTCTCACATCCTCTGCTACTGAATAAACTCTCTGATCCCAACTTTACTACAACAGCATGGTTCTCCAGCTGTCTCACTGAGACAGCAATCAGTAAGATGGCACTCCTATCATCTCCCCTTCCAGTGAAAATGGGTGTGATATATAAATATGGTCTGATATATAAATATATACACACACACACACACACACACACACACACACACACACACACACACACACACACACACACACACAAACACACATATATATAGGTTCATAGGTTTATACTAGGCTATCTGCCGTAAGGCATTTATAAGCCTAGCCCAAATTTTTGTGGCTTACGCCACCCCTTACATGAAAAAATACTGTGCCCATTAGTTTGTTGTGCCTCTGTCCAGCAGTGACACAGAGATGATTCCCGGGGTAAACCTACGATCTCCCATCCACAGGTCAAGATTTCTCTTGAACAGAGCCAGTGAGGTGCTCTGCCTCACATGGACCGGGATTTTATTCCACAGCATAGGGAGTCTCTGAGTGATAAATCTATCCCTCCAGCACGTCCTATTTATGTCTGTGCTAAGGTTTAAGTCGCTTGCTCTAGAGGTTTTGGTGGATTTGGATTTTTTCAGGTGGAGCATGTCCATTAATTCCGGGTTGGACATGGCCTTGTATGTCAGGCACATGTCACCTCTGAGCAGACGGTATGCGACTGAATAGAGCTGGAGTTTCTTCAATCTGGCAGCATATGACAGATTTTGGAGTCCCTTTATCCTTTTGGTGAGGAACTTTTGGGGTCTCTCCAATTGCTGCAGATGTCGGGTGAGATACATCCCAAATGGGGCATTGTACTCGATCATTGGTCTGATAAGTGAAGAGTACAGGGGAACAATGACCTCACTAGATCTGGATGTGAATCCCTTCATGATCAGGTGGGCAATGTAGAAGGTCTTTCTAACCACTTTAGCAACGTGAGTGTCAAAGAAAGGCCACTGTCAACCTGGGTCCCCAGGTCCCTGATAACCTCTTCTGTGCTTAGTGGATTGCCACCTATATGGTAGCTTGGGGTTACCTTGTTTTTCCCGAAGGGTATGACTATACATTTTTTGGCGTTTAACTTCAGGCCATGGCTCTGGCACCAGCTATCTGTTTCCGTGAGTCCCTTCTGAAGGATATCCGTGTCCGATGCACTTTCCAATATGGCGCCCAGTTTGCAGTCGTCTGCAAACTTTGTCAGTCAAAGTCCTCCCATGTTGGCCTGTACTTCTGAGAAGTAGATGCCGAACAATAGGGGTCCAAGGACCGAGCCCTGTGGGACACCACTTGTGACCTGCTTGGAGTCTGACATAGCGCCAGCAACTCTAACCCTGTGGGTTCTGTCCTTAAGCCAGTTTGCAACCCATCTTGTGACATATGGGTTTACATTTAAGCTGGTAAGTTTTTCCTACAATACCCGAGTGGGGTATTGTGTCAGCCTTTGCAAGGTCAAGGTAGGCTGTATGGACTGCCTTTCCCTCATCAATGGCCTTGGTGACTGTTTCGAAGAAGTCGACCAAGTTCAAAAGGCATGATCTTCTCTTGACGAAGCCAAACTGGGTCGGGTCCAATGTCTGCAAGTCCCTATATCTTTGTTTATGAGCTCCATTATGATCCTCTCCATAGCTTTGCAGACTAGACTTGTTAAGCTTATGGGGCAGTAATTACCAGGGTCCGTGAGGCACGCCTTTGTGGAGTGGGACCACAGTTGCCGTCACGCCACTCCTTGGGCACGTATCCTGTGGTAAGGCTGAGATTAAACAGCTGCCTTATGTGCGGGTTTAATTCCTCATTTAGCTTGTGTAGCACACAGCCGGGGACACCATCCGGTCCCATTGATGCTGTGTTTTAGCTTTAGAGAGCAGCTTTCACCTGCGCATTTGAGATGTCTGGGAGGCTACACTCCACTTGGATAGTTATCTCTCCTTTAGGGGGGGAGAGGGGGGTGAAGTTTGCACTGAACCTGTCTGCCAGTATGTTGGCAATGTCTGTGGGTTCAGTGATTTATGTATCATTTTGGACTAATTCTGAGCATATCTGGGAGTTTCCACCCAGGTTCCTAACATAGCTGAAAAAGGCCTTATGATTGTCCTTTGAATCCATGGCAATTTTTCTCTCAAAATTGGCCTTAGTTGATTTTATGAGTGCTCGTATTTTTTTACTAACAATGATCAGGGGTGACTTCCTTTTTATGGATTTTGTTCTATCATGTAATAGCTTTCTCCTCTTATTGTAAAGTTTGTTAATGGCTGGGGTCCACCAGACTGGACATTTGCCCTTTGTGGAAAGAGTCTTGGTTTTATTTGGGATTGCCTGATCCATGCAGTCCTGGAGGTGTTCATAGAAGGCATTTGTAAGGGCTTCCGCAGCTTGGGTTGTGGTTTCCACTGGCTCAGGGGCCTTGAAGGATACCACACCAGTCTTGAGTAGTGTGAAGTTTGCTTTAGAGAAGTTCCTCACTGTGGTCTTTTTTGTTTGGGGTGGGGGCGGGTTGTGGATTTCCAGTGAGATTAGTTTATGATCAGATCTCACCAATGAGGGATATACTTCCGGTGTGGAGCATTTTGTCCCCATGTTTGTGATAATGAGATCTAGTATATTTTCTCCTCTCGTGGGAACAGTGACTAGCTGTTCCATGGCATTTGAATTTATGAACTCCAGGAACCGTTCGGCTAGAAAGTTAGGGCTTGAGTAATGTTCCCAGTCTATATTCGGGTAGTTGAAGTCACCCAATATGATGGTGTTTGGAGATACATTTATACCCTCCAGTGTCTTCAGGAAGGCTGTGTGGGGTTCCTGAGTTTGAGAGGGTGGCCTGTAGCATGCTACAATTTGTAGAACAGTTTTGCCTATGGTTAGTTGCACCTGGATGGTTTCCAGCTTAGATGCGTTGCCACCAACCTGGAGGTGTGGGTATCCTTTATGAATATGGATACACCCCCTCCTTTTGTGGTGTGGTCTGGGTTTTGGGCCGGAATGCATGATATGAGGTAAAACCTAATAGTGCCGGGGTGCTCTCAGGAGCCTTGAACCAGGTTTCAGTTACAGCACAGACATTGATGTTCTCCATACTGAGAAGGGCCTCGAGTGCGTGCATTTTGAGATTTAGACTTCTGGCATTGAGCAGCATTACCCTCAGTTTCTTCCCATTTTTGTTTTCTAGGGTGGTAGGTTTAGAATTTGAGCCTTGCCTAAAAAAGGCACTATGGGGGTGGCAAGAGCCTTAGCCAATATCCGGAATCCCAGGGGTGAATAGTGCAAGCCGTCCCTCGCGAAGCAGCGTGGCTTGTCAAGCATGTCATCCCAGGCAGACAGACACTGGATCCCCTATGAATGACACCAGACATTAAGCCAATTGTTACAGCTGATTATCTTGTCTCTATATTGTGGCATCATTCTTGGTGAAGGAAGGATACTGCTCAGGGTCAGGGTCATACCTGCCTGGGCTACATAATCAGAGAGCTCCTCTATGTCTCTTTTCATGTAGTCCAGGGAGGTATGTCTCAGGTCGTTCACACCAGCATGGACAATGACTGTGTCATATTTGTACTTGCCGTGGAGTGACCTGAGTGCTTGTGTTATGTAGTGGATTCTAGCGCCCGATAGGCAGCTTACTGTGACCCTCTCCTTGTTCAGCCTGGTGAGTGGGACGTCAGTGTGTCTGACTATGGAGTCACCTATGACAAGTATGTTTGGTGTTGTATTTGGCCTTAAGGGCTGTGACTGCTTTGCACACTGCTTTTGTGGTTTATGTGTTGCTTGTGGGGTGTCTTGAGGTAGCAGTTGTTTGGGTGTCTGCTTTGGAGGCCTCTGCTGTTTAGGTAAATTTTTACTCAGAGCCTCTGAGTATGTCTTTGTGTGTTTATGTGTTTGATTCAGTGGTGTGGTAGCATTATGTGAGGCTGGTTTTGTGGTGTGTGTAGTTGCCTTCTCCTTCTGTCTGGTCTTGCCAGTCCTGAGTTGAGAGAGCACAGCCTCCAGTTTGGCTAAATAGCTGCATCTCTCACAAGTATTTGTGTTATGTGGGAGGAGGAGAGGGTTGTCTGTGTACATGAGGCTGTTATAACATTGCCTCAAGATTCCCAGATTCACCAGCTGGACCGGAGAGGAGATTGACAACTGACCTTTGGACATGCTAGAATAATATTGGGAATTCCTTAATAATTGAAAACAACGGCCAGTGGGGAGTGAGGGTGTAGTGCTTCTAATTTTTAGTGCTGACTTATATAATTGCTTTAGTGAGCAAGTGCCAGGTAACTTGAGTGCAATGTGTTACAAGTAACTAAATGCAAAAACGACAAACAGTAACTTTCTTTCAAGTGAAACAAGGAAATAAGTACAGTAAGCAATGCAGATATCACTAGTGATCCACAGAAGCGCTGAGAAGCCGCGTATTAGGTGGAATTAGCTTCCAGGGAAATAACAAGCAAACAAACAACAAGCATATAAACAAAGCTAGATTCAACAGGCCTGGATCTAGTCTATGCTAGAGCAAACAAGGTGTACCAATTTCAGTAAGATACAGTTCAAATATTCAGGCACTATAAACCTTTAACCAGAAATTCCCAGCTCAGAAGGGCAGAGTCTAGCCTCTTCTCCCACAAGAGTGCAGACCACGAACCTTCTTAATGTAAAATAACTGGCCTGAAGCCCAAGTGCCTAAACCAGAACTAATACACTTGGACACTGGGCTCTCAATCAGCAGTTCCCAACTTAGAAGGATGAAAGCTACCTGTCCTGCCACCACAGTGCTTGCCACAAACCTTCCTAATGTAAAACTGGTCTGAAGCCCAAGTGCTTAATCCAAAAGACTTAGAATGATAGCTACACTTTAATCAAGTTACAACCAAGCAGTAATAAATACAATTGAATACCTTAGAGAATGTCTGGATTAGTGCTCAAGTTACACAAGCAAAGCTAGATCCAGCAGGCCCGAATCCAGTCTATGCCACAGCAAACAAGGCGCACCAACTTCAGTAAGAAGCAGTTCAGATATGCATGCACTATAAGCCTTTAACCAGAAATTCCCAGCTCAGAAGGGCAGAGTCCAGCCTCTCCTCCCACAAGAGTGCAGACCACGAACCCTCTTAATGTAAAATAACTGGCCTGAAAGCCCAAGTGCTTAAACCAGAATTAATACACTTTTAGAATAACAGACACTGAGCCCTCAATCAGCAGTTCCCAACCTAGAAGGATGTAAGCTACCTGTTCTGCCACAACAGTGCAGACCACAAACCCTCTCAGTGCAAAACAACTGGTCCGAAGCCCAAGTGTTTAAACCAAAAGGCTTAGAATGAGTTACACCAAGCAGTAATAAATACAATTGAGTATTTTTAAGATGATGCAAAAGTAAAATGAAGTAGGTAGAAACGCAAGTACAGTAAAAGCAGATGAAAATTTTTTTTTTTTTTTTTTTTTTTTTTTTTTTTTTAATCTGAACAAGTGCTGAGATCAAAGATACAGATTTGAGTGCTGGAACTAGAAAACTGGCTAGTTATAAGAAAAGAAAACAAGCTAGAAGGCTTCCCTCAAACACAGAAGGGCTTGGGGGCTCAGAAGCCTAGAAATAGTCTATACCACTTAACAGGAAAGGCAGAAAATAAGCTTAATTTTTTTTTTTTTTGTCTGTTTCCCAGATGCTCTCTTTGTACACAGTGATCGAGTGGCCTCCAAAAGACATGCGTGAATGGGCGTGCCTTCGATGAAGGTTGGGCCTCGGGCTGGCAACTCGGCACCATAAAAATCGACTGCCAATCATTAGTGGACCAAGCCGAAAAGACAAATAAGTTGTCAGTCACTTATCTTACAGCTTTGTTCCTGCCCAGTTATATTATTTCTAGTATGTGAATCACCATCCTTGTATTCTGCTCATTTAACTTGTGTTGTGTACTACATATGTCATGTGTTGGCTGCTGTTATAGAGATTGCTTCTTGGTCCCATTTTACAGTCTTACTTCAGTTATTTGATTTTGCATCACTTTTCATTCTGTGGAGAGTAAGCTATGGGATTTATTTGATCCTGATACAATGTTACCAACTGCTTTGTGCTGTCAGAACGGTCTCCGAGAAACTTCAAGGGACTTCCATGGAAATGGCTTCTTTGAAAAGTTTGCCTGTGACTTTTAGAAAACTTGTCAGGTTATAAAGAGTTGTAGTTGTAGTGTAGATCGGTGCATTTGGTACAGTTGTATATTTTGGTGGGCTGGTTTATTATAATGGCAGTTAGTCAAAAGGAAGGGGTGTACAGCCATTGGCAGGTGTATCACTGTTTATGAAGCTGAAAAACAGGTAAAACTGATAAAACATTTAGCCACATTACGTGTTTGTGTTAGTGTATTTTGAAAAGCATTTGTGTGCTTCAGATATATGTTATCTTTTTTTTTTTTTTTGCAGATAATGCTTTCCACGGCTGATGCACACAATTGTACCTGGCCACATGCTGTTAGTTTTAAAGCACATTCCTTATTCTGATAGTTCCCCTTTAAAAAAGCGTGACCTGGTACTGCGACATTAAAGAAGAAAATTACCTTCACGGTTAAAACTATGTATATATTTTGCAATGAACTGAAATTCTACCATTCTATTACAGTTAGATTGCCATGTATGACTTTAAATTCTTCGGTTGTCATGTACTATATTTTACTAGTTTTGCCGTCAAACTTGCCATTGGTAGCAAAATGACAGGCACTTTGATCCTCACATGTTTACATTTATATTTTAAAATTATACTTGTCAGTTATTTAGTTCGTCGTTAGAGTTTTGCCCCATCTCTTCTAAACATGCAGATTTTTGTGATTATAGGGAGCAGTAATAGTAAACAGTACATCTAAATAACTTTAATTTTTTGGGGAAAAGCATGTGCTTTACAAAAATGCAAATATATTGAAGCAGTGATTTATGGTTAAAAAATAAAGTTCTAATTTTATTAGCATACATTCTGCAATTTATATCTGTAGTTAAATGTAATTGCCCATCATTGCAGTCATTTCTACATGATTTTTACTGTG
>NC_056738.1:344464011-344514011 GCF_019279795.1 Protopterus annectens | reverse complement strand
TTAGTAACTTATAAACAAACAATTTTAACAAATAACGCTTTCGTACTAAATACTTCATAAGGTTTGTTTGTAAAAAACATATCATAATATAAATGAACATGTGTATAAATCTACAAGTGAACACCTTAGTAGGCTGAAAAACATAGCTATAATTGCTAAGGTGGAAATACAGTGAAAAATGTTAGAAATAAATAGTGAAAAATGTTAGAAATAAAGCATTAAGGCACTGGGGATCTGTTCAAGTGTGGCATCTAATCAAAAATGCACTTAGTTTAAATGAGTAAAACTATCAGAAAACAGTAACAATGTCAGTTATTTTCATTGTAAAATATGTACAATGTTTGATATTTGTTTACAACAATATTCGCATGTATAATACTAGTGTGTAATGTCAGCATTAATCAATCCCATTTCAGACTTTTAATGTTCTTAAACAGTGAGGCAGTTTTCTGAGTTCTAGTATGCTTTTTATGGAGCAATAATAATTAAGCCCCAGTTTTATAAAAGAGTTCAATTTCAGCTGCCCAGTAGTTCACATTTTTCCTAAAAGCTTAGGGATGTCTCCTTCCAGTTCCAAAAGGTCCACACGATCAATTATTTGAAATATAAGGCCAGTGTGTTTTTGTTTCTATTTTTAGTGTAAACACTGCAAGCGCTGAGATTCTTTCTTGGCACGTGTGGTAGTGTGTTAATATTTGGAAAGTTGACATGTGGGATACTTGACAAAAGTACATGTATCCATATAGACATCAAACCTCTGCCCAGTCAAGTTGGAACTGGACGTTTAGTTCAACATAGCAAAAGCATACTAAACTTGCAATAATAGTTCTTATAACAGTCAATAACAGAGTCTGAGTTTGATGATAGAAGCAGCAAAGAGGTGAGAATGAAAAGGGAAGGGAATAAAAAGCTGAGGTAAGAGCTTTCACCCAGAAAGTTTTCACAAGATTAATAAAGAATTACGTCACACTCACCTTAGTGCCCTCAAAAGCTAAGTGACTCTAGTGCTATGCAGTGAACAATGAAATACAGATTTATATGACTGTTGCACTCAACTATGTATTGTGACCTTTACCAAATATTTAATCTTTCACAGTCTGATCTCAAACTTTCTCTCCTTGCACAATCATAATGTACTTGTGCTCCCACCATATTTACTTATTTGCCTTCATTAACTAGTAAGCTCCCATGTTCTGGCACATCTCTCAACCTGGAAACATCAAAAATCTAGACAAGGCCCATGAAAAATAGGTACAAATCTGTACGCTGATTAACATCAAATTTGCATACATAATTACATAACCCCACCCACTCCAATGGAATTGTGGAATACCAACTTTCAAATGCAAACTGACGAACAGACAACCAAAATATGGCACCAGGGTCCCCCCTGCAGCCATTTCAATGTCCCATTATCCGGCTATTTCGCCCCATTTACCATAAACACTAATGTGTGCGTACTGCTTTACTTCTACAATGATTAATTGGATTTTATTTTTACACTTTACAGCACAATGCACAAACACTAATATACACAAAGCTGCTAAACAAAGCAACATTGTCTCACAATGAAAACAGACAAGGCATTAAAAGTGTTCTGCCCTTGAAACTCACATTCATTAAAACAGCATTAAAACCCACACCACATCCAAAGAAAATGCATCTGGCCAGTGGTGGATAAAATTACCTTTGGGCTGTTTTCAAATCATTGACCTCTTGCACACAAAACAAGAAACATACATGTGTTCTTTGATACACCTTCCTGACTTTATTAAATTATATTCCTGGTATAATACTGCACACTTGTGCAAGTGAGTTTTAAATGTATTGTTTTAAATACTTTTTCAGTAAGCAATGAAGCAAAATGCATGAACCAATAATGACAAAACTGCCCAATTCAAAACATTTCCATCATAAAAGTTTACTCAGATTTCTACATTCCACCAGTATCAGTAAATATACACAATCTCTGCAGAAGTAAAAGTCATCTAAATAATTCCTCATTAAAGAGATCTGTAACTAATGAAGAGATTGTTGCTACCCAACTATATTTCATTGTTTCATCTCCAAATAAAGTGTTTGTTGCCATTGAGGAATACATTTTCTATGTTACATTAAAAAATAAGCTGGTAATACTGTAATAGGGAATAGAAAACCACAAACTTTGAGGAGCAGAACACACACACACACACTTCAATAAGAAAGCACAGCCCCCTACCTTCAATAAGAAAGCACACATACTCCCTAACTTCAGTAAGAAAACACACATAAAGAAAAGTAAATTAACAAGCACACTTAAATGCAAATGCAAACTGCACCACCCCTTCAATAAGAAAGCACACTTAAATGCAGACTGCCGTTTCAATAGGAAAAGCAAATTAAAAACAAAGTACCTGCAGTCACAGAACAATGTTCGAGCTTTCTTTTCACAAGCCAGTTAACTGCTCCATTTTATGCCTTTACACACCTTACAACTGCAAGTATATCAATCTTTAACTTTATAAAATTACAAACAGGCAATGAGGTTTCTTAACTGACGTTGCACAGCCAGAAGGCTGCCTTAAACTGCTTAACCCGCTTAGGTGCACAAGTTGTATTTCAAACAAGCATTTTACTGCTCAGTCAGTCACAAACGTAACTACGTATGTTAACTCCTGACCTGCTGGCTCTCTTGTATCTATGCTGAGACGTGCATAATTTGGGCAGACCTTTCAGACACATAATCACTGAGATAGAAAGGGAATGCATCTCAGTGATTATGTGCCTGAAAGCTCTGCCTGCTGAATTATTGACAAAGTTAGGAAATGAACTAAGCAAAAAAGTATTTGAAGGGAGAGAAAGTGAGTAAGATCACTAGTTGGAACATAGCAGGCATCCAATAAAATACTGCCTACTGTCTTAATAAAATATGTGATTAAAAGGCACATTGGAATGATTCTGATCTCAAAAGGCTGACAGTAAAAGCGAATCATCAGTAAAATGCCACAATTAAAAAAAGACTGCTGTGATCCTGCAGAGATGCGTTCGATGCACGTTGCAACATGTACGTTATCAGAAATAAGGTCTGAGCTTCAAATGACTTCACTACACACACAAAGTCACAAACACACCTCTTGTCTTAATAGTAGCTAGCTTTGAAACACAAGTAAACCATTGTGTAATGCTTGCTTGCGGCTAAACTACTAGTATGAAGAACCAAATTGTGCTCAGTCCTGTGTACTATTCAAACACTAGTATGAACCAGGTAACAAATTGAGATCAGTTACTCAGTACCATTCAAATATCAATACACACTGTGGACCCAGTAAACGGACGTGAAAGAAAGAACCGCTAAATGAAAACTACCATTCAAACAAAAACCCTCAGTACCATTCTGCTTGTGGCTAAGCTACCGGACAGTGGCATGGCTTATGGTTGCACACCATTAAGAAATAGTTTAATTTTCACTTGTTACACCGCTAAGTGTAGATCTACGGTGGTGGTGCTGCGGTAGCGTTGTCGCCTCACAGTAAGACGTTGTCCTGTTCGATTCTCAGCTACAGCGTCTTCTGTGTGGAGACATGCGTGAATGGGCGTACCTTCGTTGAAGGTTGTGCGTCAGGGCTGGCAACTCGGCACGTAAAAATCTACTGCCAATCATTTGCGGACCGGAGTTCCGCTGTGGCGATCCCTAACCGGGAAAAGCTGAAAGACACAACAACAACAACGCCGCTAAGTGTAGCCTGAATTTCTCACATAATTAACTAAATCTAATCCAAGTCTAATTAATGAAGAAAATAACGTTTCTAGTTTCCATAAATAAAATGCATGTTTTCCAAATGGACCGAGGCAGTACATACTTACTGCTAATATGAAGAACCAAATTCCTTGTTTTACTTGTCCTTTACCTGGAGCAGTTGGGAAATGCATGCATGGCTTGCACGCTATGTTTTCTTGCTGCTGGCTGGCCAGAAAGCCCCCCTCCAATTCCGACAGGCTGGAAGCCTGTTCACAGAGCTGACGTCATCGTGCACTCCTCTGCACGTGATGACGTCAGCCGAAAAAAGCTGGAAAAAAAAACTAAAAATAAAATAATTAAAATAAAAGGCCGGAAAATTCGGAAATTAAAGGGGGGGGGCACTTGGGAATTGTGGCACCCCATTATTTGGACCTCAAAACCGGTAAAGAATGAGAAATTCGGAATGGCTGAGAGGTACGTTCTGGCATAATTCTGATGCAAAAAAAAAAACACTTAAAGGACTTGTTCAGTCACACATCAAGCAAGTGGGACTAATGGTGTTCAAACCTAAAACCTCTAGGTTTGCAATCATGAGCCTTAATCCAGTGTGTTATACTCTCTCCTACTTTCATACCTCTAATAACTGCAGCAGACCTTTTATGCTGCAGTGCTACATCAAGTGCACTTCCTTTCTCTGGGTTGAACCCTGGTATTACCAATCATGCAGAAAAAGTCACACACTCATCATAAACTGTGGGAAAAAGTGCTTTACTGCAAGCTGCTATGAAAGAATGCATTTTTACCTGGTGGAGCTAAGTGAATGATGTATCCATTTCCGATATATAGTGCCCAGTGCTGGTAGCCAGTTCGAAAAATTTCAATCAGATCTCCTGGCTTTGGTTTATCAGAGTTCTAAGGGGAAAAAAAGCTAAACATAGTTAAAAGGAAATGATCACGAATAAGGTTTGCAGAATAAACAGTACAAAAAACATTACCTCCAGTTTTTATTTAAGATATCTGACCCATCCCTGCCTCTTATTTGGCATCATTCCTAACACAGTCACACATTTGATAACATTGATAACCTCTGTTTTTTTCTTGTAAAACTTTTACTTTTACCTGTCACTGAGTAATATTTGTTGCCTTGAGGCCTGACACATACAAAATTCCCTGCTCTTCTTTTTTTCTCCCACCCCATCTTCCCAGGACCTGCCTGATAGTTCCTCTATTTGCACGCAATCAACCCATTCATTCCATTGAGGCAAGAACCAGGCATCCCTGGACTAGGCAAAAGCCTTAAGGTCCAATCATTCCTCCTCCGGCAAAAGAAAGGTGACAGGGAGTGAGCCATCTTAAGGTCCCTAGGAGTGGCCTACTTATCCTCAAACAGGGAGTATCCTGACATACAACTGCTGCTTTGTCAAGAGGAAGAGGCAAACATGCATGCTCCCATACACTCCCCTCCCAGCTCTCACAAGGAAATCCCCACATCGACAGCTGGAGTCAACTCAGCCATTACAAGTGGACTAGGCACCAACTAAGTAATATCACTGCCACAGGCCTAGCAGCCACCCTCCCACTGAGGACATGTAAGCCGGCATCAGCCACTCATGCTGATCCTCTCCCTGCCTGATCCCTCAGATGCCTATTCCATTTATCAAACATACTTTTTTTCAGGGCTTTAGAATCTATGCTTGGGCTTCCTCTTCCATTTTTTAAAGTATTATACACTAGTAATTACTTAACATTCAAAATAAATGCCATCTAGACACACCAATCAGCATAGCTGCAATGAAACTTGCATCACCTACACCACCAAGTTTGGTAGCTGTAGTAAAATATAAACTGCTGTGATTACCAGAACAGACAAAATTATGCCTACCAGCCCATTCAGCTCCTGGTCACAGAACTCTCTGTACAAGTTCTTGCAACTGCAAATATCTGTGACGTCCAATCCCATTTATTAAATCAGGACCCAGAATACCTTCACTAACTCACTGGCAAAATAATTACCTGCAATCCTGAACTTGGAAACAGCCACAAAAGTATTCTCCACACCCCATGATTAAACCCTGGACAGTTTAACTGAATGCCTAAGGCTGGAAGAACCGCTTATGCCTTGCCCCATTTCTGAGACTAGGACTCAGAAAAACCTTCACTAACTCATGTAAAGTAAATGATTTTTAATTCTGAACCCGAAAGCAGACAAAGATTTCTCTGAAACTCATGTCTGAACCCCACAGAGTTTACCTGTGTACATAAAGTTGCAAGGACAAATGACACCTTTCCTTATTTCTAAAGTTACAGCCCTTCAAGCTTTCACCAATTCACTGGTAGATTAACGGTCTGTATTCCTGAATTCCTGAACCTCGAAGCAGCCAAAAAGTATTACATGACCCCATATTTGATCATTAAAGAGGTTTTTTTAGTGCCTAGGATCACTACTTAATTTTTCAACTTGAACTTGCTCAGTGCTGCTCATTTCCAACCCCCATAACAATGTTACTTGACTGTTAACATAACTAATATTTCAGTTATTCTCAAGCATACTCTCATACTTTTTAAAGTGTTACATTTCATGTATAGTTCTTGACCTTATAAAGTGTCATATTACTACAAGAATGAAATTATGTTTCTGGTTCTGGAATAACTTGGCCTTTAGCCCTGCTCTGAATGATAATATACCTGCCTCCCAACAGTTTCCTTTAACCCACACTATGTATTTGGGTAGACAACAGAAAGTATGGCCACAAAAAATCAAGGTGATACATCTCCCTCAAACCCTTCTTTGTTTACAGGTGAATTAAATGTTAGTCTAGCAAGATAGTGTTAGCCTGTCCATCTTAGTGTTCTTGTTGGGACTGCTTTCCCTTTGTGCACATACATGGCTACTGATAAGTCCATGCAAAGTGCTAGTCTGCTGATTTTGCTTTAATAAATGTCTGATGACAATGACATAGATACATTACAAAATCTGGATCACCACTGTTAATATGCCCTGTACCAACTCCATTCTTAGCAATGCCTCACACCTTCCCAGTTAATTTTTTTCTTCCCAGTTCATTTTGTTTATTATAAGTAGCAAAATGTTATATTTCATCTTCCCATCATACCAGAATAGATGTACAGAAGCCTAAATGTAGTCCGCTAGTAGTTCTGTATTGTCAAGCCTCTTTACATTGTCTGCATACTACTATCAATACTTCTGCTCTTATCATCCTTTAATGTGGACACTTTCCATGGTCCACTTTGCAGTCAATCCATTATCCAATGCATTGTAAAGACATAAAGGAACACTCACAAACATATAAAAGAGTTAGAAGCAAATAGTCAGTCCTAGAAAGTCAAGGATTTCTGACTACAAACTGGACGTTATTTCAGAAGCATGTCTCAATGTATACAGCAGTACCATAAATACGTAAGAAAAAGAACATATTACTTCTGAATCTGCATTAGGAAACCATGACTTGTCAGTCATTGATCTCAAATTTGGGAATCTCTTCTCTCTTTTCTTAAACATAATTTCTCTTGCTCCATTTCTGGTCAGAACTAAAAGCACATTACAAGACTCAAGGAAAATGAAACTGCTCTCTCTTATCATACAGTGTAACTTCTTCATACCCTTCTTCCTACTACATACCTTGCTTTGGATCAGCTTTATATTGCGATTCTTTTCTACATACTAGCTGTAATATCCTCTCTGCATATAATGCATATACACATTGTCTTTTGTCTGTATATAACATCATGTTTCTATTTTTTTATATCCCCAGACAGACTTTGATATTCACTCTGCATATAATGCATGCATATATTGTATTTTGCCATTCATTCTGTATATAATGTCATGTATCTCATGTGTTAACCCCAGGCTGATACTGAAATAGGTCTAATGTGCTCTGTCCCATTTAACAAACTCAATATAAAAATAAAATAAGAAAGTCATTCTATACTGCACAGCTTATAGACAAAGGGGTTGTGTCTTGATATAGGAATGGCATTGTCCCCCTTTACTCATCTTTTATTAGGCCAATCATTGGGTATAAAGCCCCCTGTGGCATGCATCTGTCCATATGCATGCAACAACCGTAAGGCCCACAGAGATACCTTACTGAAAGGCTACAAGGTCCAAACAATATGTCCTGCATGGACAGACTCAGTCTTGTCACTATACTCGGTATCCTACAGACAGGGCCGGCCTTAGCCGAAATGGCGCCCTAGGTGAAGTAGTGCTCAGGTGCCCCTTAAGCTCCACCCACACCACACTCATGAAACACCCCTATTTGAGCCACGCCCACTGGGTCATTCCCCAATAAGGCCACTCCAGTCATTTCCTTAAATTATTTAAATGCATAAGAAAAAGATACCTTGTTATGTAGTTATACTGCAGCTACCATTGCATATGTATTTTCTACTTTAAATACAAGAGCCAGACCACGGTCAAATAGGGTTCTAGGAAGGGTACTAGACCACCACCTCAGAGCAGCCCCTCCTGCAGCAACCCCTGCCCCCTCCTCAGCCATTTCAGTGCTCCATTATTTGGTTATCTCACCAGTTACCATGCATATGTTCTATTATGTGCTTCTACAATGATTACAGAAATTGAAACAAAATAGCACAAACACAGATAGCCACTTGCTAAACAAACAATACAGTCTCACAATGAAAACAGACTTAGCATGAGCAGTAAACTTGTCTGCCCTTGAAACTCTCATTCATTGAAATGGCAAAACTCATATTCATTGAAACAGCATGAAAACCCACATTCATAGAAATGCATCTGGTTGCTGGAGAATTAAGTTTACCTTTGGGCTGTTTTCAAAACAGATTCCTTGCACATTTTTTAGGGACATGCATACATGTATTTATTCTTTAATTCACTTTCCTGATTGTATTGAATTATATTCCTTGTATAATACAGCACCACTTGTTAGAATATGTTTTAAATTTGTAGTATAAACATTTCTTTAAGCAACTAGACAAAATTTATGAACCAAACACTATCCATTTCAAAATCAACAATAAAAGGCCACTCAAGACTTGTGTCATTACAATCCACCAATATTACTGCACACGCACAATCTCTGCAGAAGTAAAATCCTCTGAATTCCACATTAATGAAATCTGTAACTAATGAAGAGGTTGCTACTGGCAAACAACTTTACATATCAATGTTATCTACAAATTCAGTGCCTGCTGCCCTTGAAAAATTAATTGCCTATATTACAATAAAAATTTGTTAAGTTGGTAATATTGCAATAGGAAGTGACTAACAAGTTCACAATCACTAGGTATCTCATACAAAAGGCCATGCTCAGGAGTGTAGAACCCCTATCCCCCCTTATAATGCATCAAATAATCAACAATAATATGGGCACTGCATATCAGCACTCCATCTACATGGTGTGGGAGTGGAATCCACAGGCTTCTGCACCAAAGGCAATTATGCTATTAACACTGCTTTCAGATTTTACAACACAGTGTGCCATTTGATAAAAAAAACAGCTAGCTGTACACTGAAAACATTTTCACTTCTTACAGTGTGTTAAATGTGTAGTTTTGAACATGTTTCCAGTAAGTAATGAAACAAAATGTATGACCCAATAATGACAAACCTGCCCATTTCAGAACATTTTAACCATAAAAGGCCACTCAAACAGTATCAGTCAATAAGCACAATCTCTGTAGAAGTAAACATTATCTGAATAATTCTACATTAGAGAGATTTGTAACTAATGAAGATGCTATTACTGACAAAGAACTTTACATTTCACTGTTCCATCTACAAATTTAGAGCTTGCTGCCCTTGAAGAATTAATTGCCTACGTTGCATTAAAGAAAAAATGGTAGAAACATACAAGTTCATAGTAACTAGGCATATTAAACAAAGGATGGCACACTAAGGAATGCAAAACCCCTATACCCTCTTAAAATGCAACAAATAAATCAGCAACTAGGACATTACATACCATGCCTCCATACCGCTTAACCTCTTAGCACAAGAAATCTGAACGAAGCCTAAAATATCGGGGGGGGTCAAAGGCCACCCAAACAGGGACAGATTATAAATATTGTATGTATACCTCTCAACCTCTTAGTGCAAAAAATCTGGACAGAGCCTAAAACAATGTGGATACAATGGCCAAAAAATAGGGATAGTTTTGCTTGCATTGCTATTTAGTGACTTCAGTACTCCCTGGTTTGCCAGAAAAACCACAAATTATGAGAAACAGACAAGCTTCCCCCTTTCCTGGCACAACAGCAAACTCAGAGGACAATATGTATTTATGGAGGACTCTTCCTTGATAAAAATAAGACATTCATTTGCCAGTATCTGACCACTTTTCATGAGTGGTTTCTCATGCCTACCATATATAATGGTTCTTTATCAAATGACACCGTTGATAAAAAAGAATGTGCCCCACTGATGGACATGTTTATGAGCAACTAAGAACTAAGTGACTTACTCGTTCTCAAACAAAAATAAACTGGCAACAGAAATATAAAAAGACTACAGTCTCAACTCAACTGAAGCGATCAACATAAAACAGTCTCCAGGATACATACAGACACACATATTACTACAACTTACTATATCAGATTACTTTTAACACGGCCTTCTGCAGCTCATGTCACACCAACTACGCTATTATTACATACACATACTGTTGCTTCAGACCAAGCCATGAATGACACGGATACACCTCTACTAAGTGTCACAAATCACATTAAAAATACTGCATATTTAAAACTCCACATTGCAATACCAAAAGCAGTCCTACATGATGGTTAAGAGATTAGTGGCATAAACTATATTAATTGGAGATGTACTAAAGAATTATTTAGTACAGTAATTATAAACGCTATAGAAAATTATTCATTTTAGTAAAGAAGCAGCTTCATAGAAAAACTGTTTATATGATATAAATACAACTGACAGGCTGCTTACAGTGCTAAAAAACTAAGCCCTACAATGACAGTCTAAAGTTTCAAGTATTTAACAAAAGCAATAGAGTTAAGGTTTAGTATTGAAATTCTAAGCATCCATTTTACAATCAGCTTCTGCTTTACAGCTAAATGCACTACTGTTACAGTAGCACAGGAGACTTAACTGTAAACTTACATCTGCATCATACTGAGAACTTTCAACAAAATTACCAGGAACAATTCCAGAAATAGTCAGGGGCATGCTGCATCTTTAATATATAGTACAATTAATCTGAGGCATCTTCAGATCAAATTCACATGTGAATTAATTTATCAAGTAAATGAAATCTGCAATTTTAAGTGTAGCATATGGTCTGTAAAACTCACCATTTTTGAAAAGGATTAAGAGGAAAAGAGCTAAAATTAGAGTAAAAATCAGGGACAGTTGAATGGTATACTGAGAAGCTTGCAAGTGGTTACAGCAGTTACACAGTGAATACTGAACAGCCTAAAATATGAAACTACAGAGAAAAACATCTACTCTACACACTATTTCTAATTCTTACCAACAGCTACTTTAACCTCTTTGCTAGTTTTATATTCCCAAACACATTTGTTTAACTTTCACCTGATGTAAACCCAAAAAAATACGTGAAGAAAGCTCTACAATTGAAATACTACATAGACAAGTACTCACAGTCTGAAAACACTTCCCTCATGAAGACACTCCTAGTGTACCCAGCGAATCTTACAGCACCATCTACAGGATTAAACTTGAGTCCTCCACTGCCTTTCTGTATTGTAACAGTCTACTGAAAAATTATCGGCTTTTGCTATCCCACTAAGAAAACCTTCCGATCTACTCTTTTGGAGCTGCTGATCATTTTTTTAGGCTGTACGTTTTATTCCAGTCATCAAACTTTATCTGTCATTTTCCCTTTACTGAAGTTCTGAACTAACATTCATGCCACAGAACAAAGCAAGCTACAGATGAAAAAATGAACCGGTCCTGGACTGGATTAGAAGCCAGTTCAACACACACACACACACACACACACACACACACACACACACACACACACACACACACACACACACACACACCTTCTCTTTCATACAGTAACTAACGACTACTTTGAATTCCACACACTCCAATTCTGCTCTCATACATACTACTAGATTAAACTATGCACACACCTACCTTCTCTGTTCTGCCACAGCAGCACACACATACACCGACTCTCTCACAAAGCAACACACACACACACCTACTTGCACAGCAACAAAGACTCTCAAAGGAACGAATGGCTAGTTTAAATTCCATACACACACACACACCTACTCTGACACAGTAACACACACACTTTATATATCTCATACAAACAGAACAACGAATTTAAATTCCATACACATACGTACATACCCACACACATTCTCATACAGAAATAAACAGTTTAAATTACACATAAACGCACATACACTTACCGGCTTTATAACCCAAATGGCCACACGTGGAGACACAGACAACAACTCTTCTTTTGAACTGCAGCCTGGCTTAAATTCCACGCGGGACTGCAGATTGCTTTTGTATGACATTTGCATGTGACGCACGCACGCACGTTTCGCTTTAAAAGAGAAGATTCTTACCCTGTAAACTAAACATTTTTTTTTTAGCCTCCTGGCTAACCTACAGCTATAAGTGGGAGGGTGCTAGCCTCGCCTCCCCCACCCTCCAGTTTCAGCACCAAGAAGAGCACAAACTTAAAAAAAAAAGTAAATAAATGCACAATTCGCCCTTTACAAGGCTGGCCTGTACGGCGCCCTAGGCGGTCGCCTAGTTCGCCTATGCCTAAGGCCGGCCATGCCTACAGACTGTTAAGTGTTAACCTGTGTTTGGCATAGAAGACATATCCTTGTTTGGCATAGAAGACATATTCTGACCCAGTACTGATGAATTTTCTGCATATCAGCAAGTCAAATGGCATCAGAAATACTCAGTCTAGATATCTAACCCTCTTCTGCAACATCAAAAGAATGGTTTAGAGGTTCAGGTATATCTCACAAAGGACACCACTGGTCTGGAATAGACTCCCCATCCACATAAAACAAAGCTGTTCCCTACCCATATTCAAGCGCAGCTTGGATCTGTGGATGGGTAATAGAAAATTTACCTTAGGACTACCCCCTGTACTACTGATGGACACTGGCAGCTCCTAAGTGCTTTATCCACTCACGGGTCCCCTCAACCCCTCAAATAAGACATGGTATGATCCCGGTTATTCTCACTATAGGTAATGTATAATTATCAACCATGGGATGGCTAAGGCTAGTCTAACACAAAATGGGATAGGTTCATTCAAGCATCAAAAAGGACATTGGCTAGGTTTAAAATGGCCTGGAAGGGGCCAGCCTACTACTTACCCATGACCCAATATATAAAATAAAATCCTCTCTGTTGCAGTGGACAGTTAAGTTTAACATGACTTTTGCAATGTAACAATCACCCTGTAGTGTGTCCATTGTGACAGTATCACCTTTCAGCAGCTCAATGAAGCACTTCCAGCTCTTTTCTAGGAAACATCTTAGCATGACAATGGTAGGAATGTCATGTTACATTTCCATAACAAACATGCTGCCTCTTAAAATAAAGAGAATTTGAGAACCCTTCAGTACAGTAAAATGGGATTTAAACAGAAAGAATGGTAGAGAAATATTCCACATTATCTAATGTACAAAAAATAAATATCAAAGCTACACAACCCTAAAAATGCAAAGACACCAGTGTAAGAAACAAATGTGTACTATTAAGGCTATGTATTTCAGACACAAATTCATCTTTTTTTACCTGCTAATACCAATTATGGAAATAAACTACCAGTGTGGAAGTCATGACAATTAAACAGCAGTCACACAGCCTTAGTGGCACAGACTGCACTAATCCTGTTAGTCCTGACCACATTACTCCTCCTGACATCTGCAGACACACTCGCACCTAGGAGATCTGCAGCAGTTGGATTTTGTGTAGTCATCCCCTTTGGCAAAAACAAAGTGCCCACAAATTACCACATAGGTGGTAATCCATTAAGTACAGAAGAAGTAATTAGGGACCTGGGGACCCAAGCTGATAGCAATCTCTCATTTGACAACCACATGGCCAAAGTGGTTAGAAAAACATTTTATATAGCCCACCTAATCATGAAAGGATTCACATCTAGATCAGGGGAGGTCATCGTGCCTCTTTACTCATCCCTCATCAGGCCCATAATTGAGTACAATGCCCCTTTTGGGATGTACCTTACCAGACACCTGCAGCAACTGGAAAGACCCCAAAAGTACCTCACCAAGAGGATCAAAGGGCTCAAACAGATGCCATATGCTGCCCGGTTAAAGAAACTCCAGCTCTACTCAGTGGCATACCGCCTGTTCAGAGGCGATCTGTGCCTGACGTATAAAGCCATGTCCAACCCGGAATTAATGGACATGCTGCACCTCAGAAAAATCAAATCCCATCGAGCTAGTCTCACTAGAGACTTGAACCTCAGCACTGAAATAAATAGGACATGCTGGAGGGACAGATTCATAACCCAGAGGCTCCCTTCACTCTGGAATAAAATCCCAGTCCAGGTTAGGCAGAGTCCCTCATTGACTCTCTTCAAGAGGAATCTTGATGAGTGGACGGGAGATCGTAGGATTATCCAGGGTATCACTTCTGTGTCACTGTTAGACAGAGGCACAGTATACTAACCTCGAAAAAGGGCATAGCAAAATAAATTTAAAATGGGTGGCGAAAGCCTTATAAATGCCTTAGGGCAGATAGCCTAGTATGAACCTATGAACCTATAAGTCTTCTATCCCCATCTCTTTGAAAGTACAGTCAGCCCTGCTTTTAGGACAAAAATATTTTTACTCAGACTTTTTCAACATGGCTGCACACTGATCAACAGCTTAACTTTGGCTCTCTTACTGTTAAAAAAGAAACCAAGACAAGACCGGGAACTCTGTTCCTTTTAGTAAATGTGTTTATTGGCTTGCAAGTACACTGCCTGGATGCCAGCAAAGAATAAACTAAGAGAGCCTTGAAGAAAATAAACTAGAAAAGGTGAAAAAAAACAGTGACGGAGATGAATCCTGCAGTTGTTAGCAAAAAAAAAAAAAAAAAAACAGTTCAAGTTCCAGCTTTTGTGCAAGACATGGCTTCCAGAAATCTAGAAGAAAAAATAAATCAAATGTGCTCAGAGCTGATTAAAGTAAATGAAACACTGAAAGAGTATATCAACTCAAATAACAAAAGGCTGGAAAATGCTATACCACAGAAACTAGAAGGAATAGACTAGACTAATTTTATGAAGGCAGAAATCAGCAACTGGACTGGTATTCCTCAGAAGGATCTGTTAACTGAAAGGGCACATCGAGTGTATGCTACATACCTAACTATGACAAATCAGGCAAGACGTATGTTACTAAAGATGTAATCCTACTAGCAGAAACAGTGACCTAACAAAAGTGTGGCCAAAGAGTAAAGTATTAAATTGGATACAGTAGAGTATTTGTGGAACACTAGGCAGAAGAGAAATTTATTCCAGCAATCAGGGAATGTCACTCCAGAGGCAGGTGTGGCATTCAAACTGCTGTAGCCATCTGTCTTCAGAATATTTTTCCTGGAGGATCAAAATAATTTTTTGATGCAGAATAGGCAAGGGAGGAAATACAAAAGTTTGTCCAACAGAACGTGCGCCATCAAGCAAAAGGGGACTCTGCTTCTCATTCTTTTGATAAAGCACGTGGACAGACATTGCCAGCTAAACCTTTTCTAATGTTCCAAAAAAATACTTGAGAGAGAGAGAGAGAGAGAAGCACATGAGCTGACTAGAAGAATTGGGAGTAGCTTGGAATTGAACCTGACTCTGGGAGATGGAGATGAAGAGGAAGACAACCAGCGATATGGCAATTAGTGAAAAAATGTGAGATTACAAAGCATCCATCACATTTATGAAATACAGCTGTACAAGGAAAATAGTAGAAAGAATGGACTTTTGTTGACTTTTTTAAATTTGTTGGGAACTGAAAGGCATTTGCCTCACTTCATGTCATTACTGTTTGAAAAGACACTAATGGTAAGGGAAGATGAAAGAAAAAGTCAATTGGAAGTTAAACAATTTCTGTTCTTAACAGTATTTCTATAAAACTTTTCATGGTATAAAATGCAAGTTTTACAGTATAGCATTTGTAGTCATTGTTGTATGATAAAGATACTAAAGTAAACAGATGGCTTTTTCTTTCTTTCATTCTTTTTTTAGTATTAAGAAATATACGCATTACAATGTAAAAAGAAAAAGGCTAGAAAAATGCATGTTTAAATTTATATGTTGTAATCTTTGGTTGTTGATGTGAGGGATGGGTGCAAAATACATAGATAATATATGTAGAGCGGATATGTTTTCTCTTACTTTTGCATAGCTGAATCCCTAGATTAAGACCCTTGGCTTAATCTAATAACTTTTGAGTGGAGACAAGTAAGAGAACACTGAATGTAACAGAAAGTTTCCTTTAGCAGTAAATGCTTCAGCAAGTCTTTAGAAGCCTGCAGCTGAGGGCTAATTTTTTTCTTATGTTTGCATGAAGACAAGCTGATTACAGCACAATGGAAAGCCAATGCACAGGTTTCTTCAAGGCTAACAGTTAATGTTTTCTGAAAGCATGCACTTTATTTTTCACACCAGGAAGGGGAATAAGGAACTGACACCAATTAGTATAAGCAGGAGCACAGGCATTAAAATGCTTCCTAATATGGATAATCTCAACTTTAGGTTAGACAAAGCCTGTGTTTGCAGCTGTCTATTTGGACAATTCTTCCTATTAGGAGGGTTAAACTTCATTATTTGAAGATGTACATAGATTTGCATGTTTCTATTACAAGGAAGTAAATATTGTGGGAAGAAATGGCCAGGGAATTGTTACGGCTAGGCTTGTATAGGCCCTAGGGCCAATAGCCTAGTACCAACCTATGAACCTATAAACATTAACAGATTATGGGGGAGTTCTGGTGCTGTTTTTGTTTTTTGAGGAATTTCATTAAAAGAAAAAGTAAAGATGTGACATAGGTTCAAATGGAGATAAGAAAAAACTGTACAAAGCATCAATCTGCCAAACATTAGTGGGTGCATGAACCCAAAGGCTGGAAATAGGCATTTAAAAAGCTGTCATATGTAATAGGTTGGAATAATGACTTCTTATCAAAATGGCAACACTTTCCATATTATCTTGGAATGTGAATGGTCTCAAGTACAGGCAAAAAGGAAAGCGTATATGATTATGTGAGGAAACGCAAAGCGCAAATAGCACAATGACTTAGGCAACAAAAAGTAGAAAGGGTTGTTGTCAATCTAAATGAGCCTATAACAAGAAAAATGAGTAAAGTTCTTGTAGTGATTTAGAGATAGTTCAGAAATGTTATGAGAATTTGTATAAAGCATAAAAATAAGGAAATCAAGGAAAAGAACAAACAAATATTTATGGAAAACTTGAATATGCCAAGGTAAGAGGCAAATGAGGCTCAACAATTAATGGTTAAGACAAGAGGAGATCAGATAAAAATGGTGATGTGTAACCAATCTGCAGTAAAGCCTCCAGGAATTGATGGTATTCTTGTGTAAGTCTGGAAACTAGGAGGGAAGAATCTGGAATGTTTTAATAGTATTTTAAAAGGAGAGGAAGCACCAACATTCTGGAAAAAAACTGTGGTGGCTGTGATACCTAAGGATGGCAAAGACTCATCAGACCCAGCTTCATATTATGCTCATTTCAACTTTAAACCATGATTATAAAGCATTTCTATATATAATGACGAAAAGAATGGCAAAGGTGTTGCCAAAATTAATAGATACGGATCAATGTTTTTTTTTTGTTGGAGAAGAGGCAAACATTTGATAACATTAATGGAACAATGATGATGACCGAGAGGGAAGCAAATTTTAATTTAAAAAAACACTACTGTCATTGGTGGGTCTTGATGCAGAGAAATAATTCAACAGAGTAAGCTGGGATTTTATGAGAAGGCAATGGAAGCATTTGCATTCCCTGATACAATAATAAGTTTAATTAGGAGGATATACAAGGGATCAGAGGAAAAAATCAAAGTGGGAGGGTTCATCTCTGATAAGTTGTGTCTGAACAGAGAAACCAGGCAGGGGTGTCCTCTTTCCCCTTTATTTGTGTTGTATGTAGAACCACTGGCAAAGAAAATAAGTGACTCAGAAATTCAAGGATATAACTGGTATAATAATAAAGGAAAGTTGGCTTTATTTGTAGATATTATTTTGCACCTAATAAAACCAGAAAATTATAGCTCAGTGTTGTGGAGCATTGAAACAATTCAAAGTTTGTTTTTTTTTTTTTTATTTAAAATTAATGAAGATAAAACAAAGGCTATAACTGTAAACTATGTACCCACACATGATTTGGTTCAGCAATAGCCATATTTATGAAGACATGATAAAATGAAGTATTTAAGAGTATAGATTAAAATGATTATGTTATGGCAGCTAAGGCTATGTGGGAAGAGACCAAAAAAAAAAGATAATTCAAAAACTGAGAAACTGGAAGCTCTTTTGCCTATGGATATCAAAGACACAAGCAGTAAAAATGCTTTTAGCCCCTTTGGTTTTACACACAGGTCAGACATATATTTTTTATCAACCAGAGGAAATTGTTGATAGTAATAAAGAGTTGAAGGATTTTATCTGGGAGAGGAAGAGGCCAAGAGTCAAGTGGGATAAGCTGATCCTTCTAACAGAACAAGGTGTCTTATGATTACCTGATTTGAAGGGATATTTTAGAACTACACAGTAAAGACTCTCATACATAACACTAGCAGAAAAATATAATTCATAGTAGAAATGCTGAGGATGATTATGATGACGATGATGATGAATCGGGGGAATTCAAGAAATAAGGAGAAAGTGGTTCTTTTGATGCAGATGCTAAAGGAAAATAGGTTAGAACTAGTATGAGAAGAGGTGATGTGAATAATTAGTTACAGAATTTAGAGGTAAAATGGATCATAGCATTACAAGCCCATAGAGTTCCTGGCTTAAATGCAAGTGTTCCATTAAAACCGCATTAGTTAAGAAATGCTGAATTTGATTTGCTAATTACTAGAGACATGTGATTTTAACTTGTATATATTGTCTGACTTTTTATATTGATAATTTTATTTGGATCTGAAGAAGCGGTAGCCCCGCAAAAGCGCTTATCCTTTTACACATAAAAGTTGTTGGAAACAAGTTTTGGAAAATACATTTTGTCTGTCTCTGCTGAGCTTTGTTGGTGTGCTCACATTCTGGTTTTTATAGTGGTATGTTGCTCTGACTGTAGTGCACAGGGTCCTGGGTTCAAGACTTGGCAGTGAAATGCATGGCGGTAGCACAGCATTTTATTCTAGCAACTTTCCAAGGTTATACAAGCAATGTTTAAAATG
This sequence comes from Protopterus annectens, assembly GCF_019279795.1. Taxonomy (NCBI): domain Eukaryota; kingdom Metazoa; phylum Chordata; order Ceratodontiformes; family Protopteridae; genus Protopterus; species Protopterus annectens. Next base: position 344,494,890 of record NC_056738.1, on the reverse strand, counting down.
TGTTCCTGGTTTCTGGGCTTTTACCACCCCCCAATAAATTTTGGCCTTTTCCAGATTTCTTGTGATCATTTGCTGCAAAGTTGAGAGATAAAGTTGAGTGTCGAGTGGATTTTACAAGGAGCTAACAGCTTCAGGGGAAGAGAAGTTTAATGCTGCTTATGCTGAGTCCACTTGCATTGTTAATAGCACAACAGGTAGTGTACTTGCTTTCAATGCAGAAGGCTGTGGGTTCTAATCCCACAGTATGTAGATGCATTGCTGATACTGTACTGTGTTGTACTTTAAAGGGGATGGATGCTGCAGTCCTGACAATGTCCTCTTTGGTGGAGATAACTAGTAACTTTCAACCTGTTATCAGTTTGCCATCCATTCTCTATTTCAATATTACTAGCTTATCATTTTTAATGTAACATGGGCAATTTATTTCTCAAGGGCAACAGGCACTTTATTTGTAGATGAAACAATAAAATATAAAGTTGTTTGCTAGCAGCAACCTCTTCATTAGTTACAGATCTCTTTAATGTGGAATTATTTAGATGACTTTTACTTCTGCAGAGATTGTGCATATTTACTGATACTGGTGGAATGTAGAAGTCTGAGTAGACTTTTCTGATGAAAATATTCTGAATTGGGCAGTTTTGCCATTATTGGTGCAGGCATTTTGTTTCATTGTTTACTGGAAAAATGTTCAAAACAATAAATTTTAAATGCTCTCTAACAACTGTACTGTACTATACAAGGAATATAATTTAATACAATCAGAAAGGTGTAGCAAAGAACACATGTATGTTTCGTGTGCAAGGGGCCTATGATTTGAAAACAGCCTATAGTTAATCTTTATCTGCTACTGGCCAGATGTATTTTCTTTGAATGTGGGTTTCAATGAATGTGAGTTTCAAGGGCGGAGAAGCTGTAATGCTAAGTCTATTTTCATTGTGAGACTGCATTGCTTTGTTTAGCAGATGTCTATTAGTGTGTGCTGTAAAATGTAAAATAAAACTTTTAAATGAAATCCAAATCATTGTAGAAGTAAAGTAGTATGCACATTACAGTGTTTATGGTAAATGGGGTGAACTAGCCAAGTAATGGGACATCAGTATGGCTGCAGGGGGCCCATTCAACCATGACTTTGTGAGGGGGGAAGGACGGCAAACTCAAAGACAGCCCTGGCTGAACTATACCTCTCCACTGTCCAGATTTTCACAGAATGAATAGATTTTTGCTTCTTATTTTTGGTTTGTTCCTCATAAAACTTGTGTTTTTTCTAGCAAATCATTTAGGAATGAAGTCACTAAATAATGACAGACATTGAGTTTCAGTCTTCATTCCCTTCAGAAAAAATGCATGCTAAAGCAAGACCTGTTATTCTGTCAACTAAGTTTACACAAGAGCAATCTTAGTATTGTCTGTATCTTCCCCCAATATATTTGGCCTTGTCCAGATTTCCAGCGTTAAGAGTTTGAGAGGTATGCGCAAATAAATTGCTTAATAGAATTAGGTATATCCAAACCTCTTAATTGTCCTCGACTTTGGCTCAAAATGTTGCACTCCCCCTAATAATCCCTCTGCAAAATGGCAATTTTGGAAGAAAATGTGTAGGGTTTACAACTGATAAATAATTGTAATGGTCAGAATTATAGATTACTTTTATTTCAGAAATGCATGTAGATTCTCTTATTTTTGTCAGCTGCTCAACTTAACAGTACTAATATTAAAAAGTGTCCCTTCTTTGACAGGTTCCCAGGTGTATTGTGCGGCTATTTTATATTTTTGCATCACATTTTTGGTCCATTTTTCATAAAATTGTGGTTTTCTGGCAAGTTAGTGGCAAATCATTAAAGACTGAAGTCAGAAAATAATGACAGACATTTGAGTTTCAGATTTCATACCCTTCAGAAAACTCATACTAATTTAAGACCTACTATTCTATTATCTTTCTAAGTTTATAAGAGTAACATTTGAAATTTGTCCTTATTTTTGGGCCTTTGTCCCATATCTAGTTATGGCTTTATCCAGATTTCATGCTCTGAGGTCGAGAGATATGACAAATGTGTCAGGACTATCACCGTCAGCCAGAGACATTTCAAATTGTGACATACTTGTTGCACCCCACTCCCCATGTAGTGACTCTGGATGTGTCCAAGCAAGGCAAGGAGCAGTTATGCAGTGTAAGTGTGCAGAGTACCCCCCCATCCAAGGTAGACACAACTACTACAGTGTCTTTTCATCTGTCCTTGAGTTTGCAGTATATTCTGGTTTTCTGTCATATTTTTATACTGTTGATTTATGCTTCTTATTATTCAGAAAATGCATGTTGTTGCAGTGCCTGTTGCTCTGTGTTTAAGTAGCAATGCTTTAATGACCATCAGGTAAGCTTGTCTGAGATTGTAAGATGCAAGTAAGCTTTAATACGCATACTGTTAAAGAATTACCAACACTGAAAGCCTTTTTGTTGTTGCCATGCAGAGAATATTTACATAACTAGATAACGTATAAGCCTTAGGTATTGAAATACATATGACAGTATTTGTAACAAAGGACAGGATTACAGTATTTTCAGAAGCTCATTACATTTGTTGGAGACTTGCAGTCATCTTTGCAGGTTTTACCCGCAAACTAAACAGAATGCCAATCAATGAAACAAGTAGATAGTTGTCAGGCAGCAGGTCTTTTTTGGATAAGAAACATTTTTACAAGTGGGGGTATCACAGAGATTGCTACTTTCAGCATGTTACTCGGTACTTTTAAAAAGATGAATAGAAGTTATAATTACAACTGCAGTGCAAGCAGAAGTGGTTTGAGTTGAGTGCTGCTTGTTTTTTTTATACTTTATTTTGACTGGCATTCCAGTAATGTATTTAAAAAGTAATTTATTTTTTCATGCCTCACAAGCTGTCATGTAGCCAATGCATTGAAATATCTTTTTCTTTTACACATCATTTTATCTTGATTGGACAGACTCTCATAATGATGGTTTGGCACCCAGGGTAGCATATTTAATTAAAGCCCCATTTTTTGTGGTTTTGAGCATAGCTCTGCCCCTTTCAAGTTGGTCACACCCTTTCCCATTGGCTACACCCATTCAACTGTCTCCTGCAGCCCCCTTTGATTTGAAGTCACCAGCCGCCACTGCAAACCACACATCACAATCAGTGAAATTCTCCCACCTGGCTATAATATCTACCGCTCCAACAAATTCCCAAGAAAAGGAGGTGGTGTAGCCATCCTCTACTCAGATGGCCTAAATCTCTCACCTGTCACCATCTCTATCCCTGACTTCCACCCAGCTGAACTAATCATCCTAAATTGCTACCTTAACCCACACAAGAAATGTGCTATCGCTTCCATTTATATCCCCCCTGGAAACAATATCTCCACCCTAGAAAATATCCTATCCTGGTTTTCCCATAACATACACTATAAAACCCTCATCCATGGAGATGGCAATATAAACTGGTCCAAACTTACAAATGACTCTCTGTAATTTAGTATAAACCTTTATTCCATCAACTGATAACATCCCCCACCTGCCTCCATAAAACCCCATCATCCTGCTCTACTATTGACTGGATTCTCACCAAGTCCCCAACCTCTACCATAGCCCAACTACCCTACCAAACTCCCTAAGTGATCATCTCCCCGCCTCTATAGTAAGGCACTCTAACCAAACACCCAAATCACACCTTTACAGAGGCTGTCGTAAACTTGCTAACTTTAATATCACTCAATTCAGCTTCATACTAGCTAATATTGACTGGTCCATCCTTAAGCAGACCCCTCTCGATGATGCAGTGAGTAAACTTAATAGCATTTTCCTGAACACCCTCAACTCCCTTGCCCCCTCCAGGAGAATTATAATCAAACAAAATTATGCTCCCTGGCTTTCCAAAGATACCAGATCCCTTATCCACAAAAGAGATAGTGCTTGGAAAGCCTGGGTTAAAACAAAGGAGCTACCCATGTTACATAATTATAGAGAACTATGGAATCTTGTCAAGAAACAAATCAATAAGGACAAAAAGGCCTACTATAACTCTGCCCAACTCAATAGCAAATCCAACCCACATAAGTTCTGGTCAACTCTAAACAGTCTTTCTCCAGGCTGCCCTTCTAACCCCTCCCTTTTCCCAAATAAATCTCCTCTAGAGACTGCTACCTTCCTCAATAAACACTTCATTGACACAATCCAAAAACTCAGACCCTCCAACTCTAACCCTACTTCTCCCTGTATCCCCCCCACCCACTCAACAAAATCCTCTTCTCCTTTCAACCTGTTCCCACTTCCTACATCAAAACGCTTCTTCTGAAACTGAAACCCTGCTCTCCCTCCACAGATGATCTCCCCCTACCTTCCTCAAACTAGCTGCTAAATCTATGGCATATCCTGTATCCATTCTAATCAGCAGATAAGGAGAGACTCAACTGACTCATCTAACAACAGACCCATTGCCATCCTATCACCTCTCCCTAAAATACTTGAAAAATGCATTCATTCACAGCTTCTCAACTATCTCCTCCAGCATAACCTTTTCACTTCCACTAAGCATGGTTTCCGTCCTAACCATAGCACAACTACTGCCCTCCTATCAATTACCCATACTTTCGCTGAGTGACAGGATAACAACCAACTCATATCCTGTCTCTTCCTTGACCTATCCAAAGCTTTTGACACAGTCTCTCGCCCTATACTGCTATCTAAACTTGCTAATCTGCTACCTCCCTAGCCTGGTTCTCTAGCTATCTCTCTTGTAGGTAGCAATCTGTCAGATGGCTGTCATCCTGCTCTCACTATATTCTAGTCTCATTCGGTGTTCCACAAGGTTCCATCTTGGGTCCCCTCCTGTTTAGCATTTTTACTAATAAACTATACACATTCTGTCAACAATACTCCCTCATCCAATATTCAGATGATTCGACTCTCAACTCCACCTCCAGCAATATCTCTGAACTTCTTACCCTAACCCAAAACACCTTTCTATCCACTAAAAAGTGGCTGTCCGATAATCTACTCATCCTTAACCCTAAAAATACAAAACTCTTGCTCTTTCTCCCCCATTCTCTCTCTCATCATAAATCCACCTTTGCTATTACATCCTCCAACACTATTATAAAACCTGAACCCCACACAAAGCTCCTAGGAGTCATCATTGATGATGAACTTAAGTTTAACCTTCACATACTTCAATGTATAAAAAAAAAAAAAAAAAAATCATCAGAAACTAGGCTTACTATACCGCAACAAAAAATTCCTAAACGCCAGTGCCAAACTCTTGCTGGCACATGTGCTCTTCCTCCCCTCCCTTCTATATGCTGCCCCAGTTCTAACTAATATTCAGTCCACAACCTTGCTCAAACTTCAACATACCACAAAATAGCTAGATTCATTATGAACTCTCCTTACAACTCGCACCACTGCCTACCACTAAATACTCTCCAATGGCTTGAACTCCCCCAACAACTCCTTCTATCACAATTTCAAATAATACACACTATTCCGTACAAACCATCTTCCTGCCCTGCTCTCTCCTCCCTTGTATCCACCTATTCCCCATCTCGGACCCTACACACCTCTAACCTGCAACTTCTGGATATATACCATCCAAAAAAAAAAAAAAACGTGGGCAAAATTCTATATAAATGCTCTGTAGCCCAAGCTTGGAACAAACTTCCTATACACATTCGCTCCATTACCTACCCACTACACTTAAACAAAACTCAAACTTCACCTACTTAACAGCAAGACTTGCCCCTGCCATGACCCACCCTAACTCCACTACACTCTTGTTTCATATTCCCACCACTTGTGAATTTATAATACTCTCTCCCTATTTTTACCTAGTAACCTACTAGGTGTTTACCTACTAAACTCAACCTCTCAAAAGCGAAGACTTGAATTTGCTATATATATTTTTATATCTCTTTGTACAAATGCTACCTGTTTCTGTGCTATGTGTATGCTTCTAACCTTTTACTTTTTTTTGACTGTTGTACTTCTAATTTTGTACTATTTTGAAATGTGAATTATTATATATACTGTAAATTGTGAGGGTGTGAATTTTAATCTCAAACTTGTTTGTAATCTGGGGCTTTTCTCCTCAAGTCTCCACTGAAAATGGGCTACTGGCCCAGTTGGACCAACCCGGTTAACAAATGTCAATAAATAAAAATAAATAACAGGAAATAGTCCTAGAAATCCAAGAATAAATAGTTTGCTTGGATACAGCAAGTCTCAAACATCTAGGATGAAAAGAAATACCTGATCAGATTTTGTAATAGCCTTAAGTCTTATCCAGAGAAACCCTGAGTTGCCTATACACCTGAGAAAGAAGAGCCAACACATACCTAGGCATATGGGTTTGATAATTAATAGCCCTAAAAGCTAGGGTAGCAGAAGTGTAAACCTTATTACACAACCTTTCCATAGTTCTGCTATCCTTGTCAGAAGGCATTAACTTGGGTAAAGGAAGCAACTGAGATGGCTTATCAGAGGCTACAGATATGGCAGAGGGATCATCAGCAGGACATTTATATAGGAAAGAAAAATCCTTAGGCACTCTATAAAACCAGGCTTCTTGGGAGCAGAGGGCATAGAATCAGGCACATGAGAGGCATTAGAAAAAGCATCCAGCAAAGCAGGCAAAACAGGAGGAATAGCCAAAGGTTTAGGGTAGTCCAACTGTAGCAACTCATAGTACTGCCTATGGATATCAGAGACCTGAGCACAATCCCACTTAAAAAAATCCATCATCCTAGAGAGTATGGCCCCAAAGGAAACTTCCTCAAAAGGAACATCTGGACTAATACATTCCTCTTCCTCTGACCCATAGTCTAAAGTAGCAGTAATTTGAGTAAAATAATTCAGGGATTCATTACCCTAATCTGACTCATCCTCAGAAGAATCCTGTTCTCTAGACCTTTTAGGGGGATTAGATGACCAAGGAGGAGCAGGAACTGAAACCCCTTGAGGAGGCTTTAAGGACATTAAAGCAGCAAAAAGCCCCTGAGTGAAGGCCTGCCACTCAATATGTGGATCCCTAGGAGCAGAAAAAAACATGTTTAATTTTTCGTTTCTTCTTTAAGGGAACAGCCCCTCCAGAAAGCTGAGAAGGCTCAGAACCAGGACAGCAGTCGAGAACCGTAGTAGGAACTTCTTCCCCAACCAAAAACTGAGGAACTCCCCTAGGCCCCTTGTAAAAAAAAATCAGCCGTGGCTCCCTCTGAACATCTAAGATGGATGCCTGCAAAGCCGCTTCAGACATTCTGCCAGCCAGACCCTCACTGGCCTCCGACAAGGTCAAGGCAGAGAAATCCGACAACACAGCCGGGCAAGCCTCTGGATTTGTAACGACCTTGGGAGAAACACTTGGCAGAGACTGGACAACAGAAGGTTCTGGCCATACCTTTTTCACCTTCTTCCCCAACTTCTGACCCTCGGGGCAGAAGATTCCTTCCATTATATCTTTAGAGAGAAGCTTAATATGCTGGTTCTCAAGATACAAGGAAAGGGAAGAAACTCTACTCTGAAGGGTTTTCAGAATGAATGCCTGACAAATACAACAAGACATATGATCATAACAAGCTCCTAGACAGAAAAGACACTTATCATGGCGGTTTTCATGGGGAATCTTTCTCCCATACCGGCATTTACCCTTCCTGTATGACATTAACCCCAAGGAGCACAAAAAAGTAAGAAAAAACAAAATCCCCAATGGGGCACTTATCTGCAACTGCAAAAGAAGTCAGCAAACAGTCATAGGTAGTCAATGGAGAATGAAAATGCATTCAACTGGCAGAAAATGGATGAAGGTAAACACACAGACAGTAAAAAGATATGTTCAGACTGGCGGCAAAGAAGTTCTGTTTATGGTAGGCCTGAACATCACCTTTATGCACTACGCTACGCAAGAAGGGTTTGGGTGACATTCAGTGTACCTTTTAAAAGCAGTCTTTGGTAGACTGGCCAGATGTTTGGGCTTCCACGTCAGGGAATTCCATCTGTTAAGAATAATGCAGCAGTGAATGTAAGGACATATGTGATGTATACGGTTTGTGAACTTGATAATATAGTTTTGTTTACTTTTATGTAAATGTAAGCTTGCCTATTGCACAAGTGCTAATTCAATAACACACATACAGACTGTCTTCATTTTACAATTAGCTGCAAGGCTGCTGAATCTTGAAGGGAAGGATATTTTCCCCATTGGAGTGATTGCTTTCATTAATCAAATTTCATTGTTCACTAATAAAAAAATTCAGTTGCTCGGTTCTCATTTCTGATTACTAAGCAATTCATAGACAGCACTGCTTTTCACAACAATGTTATAGCAGACCCATACTACTGATGGATACCACTCAAAAAGATGCATTAAAGCACATAAACATTCCATCAATCTTCACCTCACCCATATAATAAATATTTCTGTTTTCCTGAGTTTCCCTGATTTCTGAAATGAGACCATTACTGCATTTCTTTCTAAACTTGAAAACCACTCTGAAGATTCCAATCATAAACTTAACTTGTACTTTCTCATCTCTCCATCCAAAACATTTGAAAGTGCTGTATTTTCAGTTAAGAAACCATCTTAGTAATTATGATGTCCTGTGTATTGAACATCAGGCTTTCATAAATGGACTGAACACTCTCACAGCTCTGTCATATTTATCATCTTCACCTATAGGCTTAACAGGAACTGGCCAACTCACTAGCGTCTTGGTTACATATGTCACTAAAGGTCCTGATTCTGTTTCCTGCTCAGTCCTCCCGTCTAAACTACATACACATGGCTTCACTGACAAGTGTCTTAAGTTATCTTCTAGTTACACCCCTCACAGTTCTTTCAATGTAAGGTATGCTTCTGACCAGTTTTGTGCCTCTGAACTTCTATAGATGACGTTTTCACATAAGCTTATCTCACACCTTTGTTCACACTACTGCTTAACACTGTTCACACTACTGCTTAACATTTTAATCTTCAACCAACTGGACAATCTGCAACTAATCACTGAGAATTATAGTCAGTCAATAATGCCAGATGTTAGAGTTTCATACTTCCTATTGTTCAGAAAATACATATTGACACAAAACGTGTTGCTCTATTAACTTTCTAAGTGAATCAGAGTAATATTTACAAATCAACCCTAATTTTAGGCCTTTGTCCCCATTACATTTATATGTTCATAGGTTTATACTAGGCTAATGACCCAAGGGTCTTTGTAAGGCTAGCCATGCTTATCAAATATATCAGAAAAGTTTTGGTAAACTCAGGTGATTTTATAGGGTATATGTTGGGTTGGCCATGGTTGCTCAAGCATTTACAGGCAGCCTCTGTCTTTTAGAGACATAGGTGTCAGGGTGTCAGACCTGGGGTAAATGTCTGATTGCCCACCTACTGGTCCATGCTATGCTTGAAATGGTTTAGGGAGGCATTCTGCTTCACATTGATGAGAAGCCTGCTCCAGAGAAGGGGTAGTCTCTGAAACACATCTGTCCCTCCAACATGTCCTATTTATGTCACAGATGAGGTTTAGGTCCCTAGAGTGGGTAATTCTGATGCTATTTGTTTTGTAGATAAGCAGCAGATCCTTCAGAGAGTAATTGTAGGTGAAGCACAGATCACCTCTCAGCACAATGTAGGAAACAAGAGTACAGGCATATGGCTCTGAGGTGGTCTGCATAGAACATATTGTTTATGCTCCGTATTCTTTTAGTAAGGACCCTCTGTAAACATTCCTTTCAGTTACATACTAAAGACTGCACAGCACTCAATTATGGTCTAATGAGGTCTGAGTACAATGAGATAGTGACCTCCATGTACCTACATGCCATATCCTTGCTTGTAAGTTGCACAACAAAGAAATATTTTTTTACTACTATTGACACATGAAGGTCAAACGCTAGATTACTGTATACATGTGTTCCCAAATTCCAGACTACTGTTTGCTCTTAAGGACGTATTGTCAATGTGGTAGTTTCCATGTGTAGCCGACTTCCCAAAGGTTATCGTTCTGCATTTCCTACCACTGAGGTTTAGAGCATGCCACTGGCACCAATTATTTGTCTGTGTCAGATTTTCTTGGAGTTTGTGTTTTGGGGGGGATTCTATGACTGCACCTAGTTTACAGTCATCTGCAAACTTAGCCAGAGGCCCTTGAAGTTGACCTTGACTTCAGAGATATAGTTGTCAAAAAAAAAGGAGTCGATCCAGCAGAGAACCCTCAGGGTCTCCAAAAGTGACCAGTCTTTTTGTGGAGGGAGTCCCGTATCCTGTCTTACTGGTCCTATTTGTGAGCCAGTTGGCTATCCAGTGGGTGACACAGGAGTTTATATCTAACTTCATGAGTTCATCTACAATGCCCAGGTGAGGTATTGCACTGAAGGCCTTGGACAGTGCTTTGGTAACCTTCCTGAAGAAATTTATCAAGTTCAGTAGGTATGACCTGCCCTTGACAAAACCATACTTGTTTGGATCCGGTGTCTGAAGATTTCCTGTTTCCTTATTTATCATTTCAAGGATAATTCTTTCCTTGGCTTTGCATATAAGAATATTCAGACTTATAGATCTGAAGTTTCCAGGGTCCACAGATGGCCTGCCCTTGTGCAGAGAGATGACAATTGCAGTCCTCCATTTGCTTGTCATAGAGCCTGTCTATAGGCTACAGATAATTGTGATTCTAGTAATCCCTATAGGTCATGTTTCATGCTATTCAGGGGGCATCCTGGAATATTTTGGGGGCCCCACTAATGAGGTGTTCTTGGCCTTACAGATTGCATTTAGAGCTTATTCCCTAGTTACACTTGGGGAAGTCATGTTCAATGATTTTTTCCTGAGTGGTGTTTCAGAAGGCATGGGGTAACATCATAGCTAAATATGTCAGCCAGTAGAGTTGCTATATCTTCCAGCTCAGTGTAGGTAGCTGATTTACAATTACTTCGGCACATTCTTGTGTACTGCCTTTGTGATTGTAGATATAGGTGATGAAAGGCTTGTGATTGTCCTTGGCGGCTATTGTTTACCATAAATCAGGACTGAAACACTTGAAGGGAACTCTTAGCTGCTTGCTTAGATTAATGAGGGAGTTTTTATCTAGCTGGGCATTGCATTTCTTAATTTTTTGCCATGATTTTCTATTGATGTTGGGATTCCACCATGTTGGCTTGTTTTTTGAGTTTGTCCTGTGCTTATTCCAGGTAGGTAGAACTGTGCCTATGCAGCTATTAATATGATTGTACAGGGTTTCTGTGAACAATTCTGCATGGGCAGTAATGTTCTCAGAGTCCAGGGGGACATGAAATTTTGATAGTAGGAAGTTTGCCCTAGAGTAGCTCTTAAATGTTCTAGGGATAGCAGGGTATTTTCCCAAATGAGACAGCTTTATAGTACAACCTTACCATAAAGGACATTACACTAAGGGGGTGCAATGTTCTCCAGTGTTTGTGAGGAGCAGATCCAGGATGTTACAGTCCCTAGTGGGGCTAGCTAGTCCAAGATGACTGTGTTTATAAAGTCCAGGAATCTCTGGGCCCCCATGTTTGAGGTCATGTATGATTAACAGTTTACAGTAGAGTAATTAGTCACCCATGAATATGGTATTGGGCTGGATGGGGAGTGTCTCCGGTACATTTAGGCATGTGTTATAGGTCTCCTGGGTTGGAGAGGGAGACTTATAACTTGCAAAGATATGGTACTGGACTTTGCTTATGGTAATTTGGATATGGAGAAGGTCAAGTCTGTCATACAGTTAGGCCAGTCTTGCGATGTGTTTCTTTTTGATGAACTGTATAGAGTTCTTGAGCAAAGACGTTGAGAGGTAGGCTTTGAAAGGAAGTACATGACCCATGCACAGAATATACTTTACCTATTGTAGTTGCTGTCACAGCCTAAAACAAATGGAAGCCATGTTTAAGGTTAGGACTAGAGTTATGTTTAGAGCTAAGATTAGGTTTATTGTTATGGAGTATCTAAGTGTTGTGTTCTATAAGAGGGGATTTAGAACTCATCTCCCAAACAATTCTGTAGATAACTCTGCATTATTCTGTTTTGCGCATTTACTTTTTCTTTTTTTAGTCTTATTTGTGGCCTAATGGTTGCTCCACCCCAAGACTATATAGCCATATCCTTGGCTGGTCCATTCATTCCTCCCTTGCCAAAACAGAAAGGCAAGAGTCAAAGACAATGGGTATCATCCTGTGGAATGTTAGTAGTTTTCACATATTCCTAACAGCCTGCCCCTGTTAGCCAACAGGCAGAGGACAGTGCCTGTCTATGCTGTTCTGTTTGTGAATGTCTGCTTCTACACTTACAATGTCTGGCTGATGCGCATGCACATTTTGGTCAAGCTTGTTCTCCCAAAGCCGTGTGTATTAGAATGCAGGATTCTAGGTGGCAATTAGAGCATCACCCCACTACACCATGACTTCAGTGAGAATCCTGGGACTGTTACTACAAATGGGCTACTGTAGTCTACATCTAGCCATCCTTCAAAAAGGAGTTCATACAAAGGGCTACGAGTGTAATGGTGGCACTTTGTTACCTTTATTTTCCATAAGAGAAGCCACCCTGATTGGCAGAAAATAAGTGCAGCATTCTGAGGAATGTATGGAAAATAATGCAGGGTTATAAATAAGGAACTGTAATGAATTAGGTATTAGAACAAATACACTAGAGGACTTGAGAACAGTATGATTTAGGGGGGGGGGGGTGAAGCTGAGTAAATATAGTTGCAATCAGTGACAAAGGAAAACAGTAAGGGAAACCTATGCCTGATTTTTATAAAACCCAACAGACAGTTAAGTCTGTTAACCACGTACTTTACCACAGCTTGTTACAATTTTAATTTGTCTTTGACTGCCATTTCCACTGATATCACAATCATTAATGCTTTGTCTTGTGTCACATCTTCTTTTGAGAACAATCTCTGTATATTTTAAAAATTTACTTTGCATACAAATTTGTCTCTTAAAGTATCTGCTAGACCTCCTCCAAATGGGTAATATTATACTACTCTATTTCTGCTATATTTTGCACAACATTCTTATATCCCAAATGATTTCTCTTATAGAGTCTAAAACATTTTGCAATTTTCAGGGTTTGTGCCTCAGGTTCTTCTGTTAAGTCTCTCTAATCTCACAAAATTATATTTTTCAGATGGTTTAGTTGTTGCTATCAAACTGCAACATTCTTTATATTTTGGTACCCATAACATTTAAAAACAATGCAACTCTTTTGTCATTCATATCATCAGTAGCTATACAATATCCTTTTTTTATATCTATATAAAGTTTCTAGTCTGGCACAATAGCACAACAGTTAGCATTGCTGCCTCATAGCTCTTTATTCTCTAGTTCGCATACCAACTTTGGCAGTTCCTGTGAGTAGTCTGCATATCATCCCTTGGTCCACATGGGTTTTTACCCAGTGCTCTGGTTTTCTGCAATATCAACAATACCAAAGTTCAACTATTGAGCCACCAAAGTGCTCATACTATCCAGGGACACTTTCTTTCCTATAATTCTACGGAATGCAGGGTTAGGTTTTGGCTCTACCGCAACCCTAAAATGGAGAAATAAGGTATTGAAGAATTAACAATCTAACAAAGAAAGCTGTCTGAAGTTCCATAGTATTATCAACAGCATTAATATGCCAGCATGTTTAACCTTTTTAAAAAATGTACTACTGCTCAGCCATATGCATTTCCCTAGTTATTTAGCCTTTTCTGCAACACCCAAATCACTATACAAGCACTTTTTCATGCAATAAGATGCAATAGCCAATATTTTTGTAGGGTCAGTTATGAGAAGTTAACACATAACCCACTGACGACAAACTGAATGAGTTAAACTTGTTGAACAATACACCCATCAGACCTGTGAGTGATACCACAAAAAGGCATTTTGTTACGGAGGGAGCTCATCAACCTGCCTTGATTATACTATGCTTATTTGACTGACAAGTTAATAAATGTAAAGAGGAAAATGGTGTAATGGTGAAAAAAGTACTCGCGTTATTGTGATTTTGAAGCACACTGGATAAATGCAATAACATTCAGGAGTCTACTTAGTCTGGGAGTTTGGTATCAGGAAAATTGCATTCCTCAAGATACCATGCATTAGATCCATCAGATGGAAGATATCCTGCTTTTCATCAATGCATTACTAAGTCTATTTGCACTTTGAAATAATGGTTGGCCTTTTATGTTTGCATAAGAAATCACATATTACCTGATATCTTTCCACATAAATCTGTCTGCAGCAAAACATAAAACCTATTATTATTGTTTTACATAGCTTGTTTACTCAAAAAGTCACTCTATTTCAATGTTTCATCATCTTGCCCCATTTAAATAAAAAATTAATTGTATGTTTCCATCAACCTAATCACTATTAATTACACATGGAATTCATTGTAAATTAACCACGATATTAATAGGTTTCACCATTATGCAAATTTTATACCTGATGCTATAAAAATCATTTTATCTTAAAAGTCTTAAGATTATGTTACAAACTTATACTGCATAACTCATTACAAATTCTCATTTGTATATATTTATGTCTTTCAGCTTTTCCCCGTTAGGGGTCGCCACAGCAGAACTCCGGTCCACTAATGAATGGCAGTAGATTTTTACATGCCGAGTTGCCGGCCCTGACGCACAGCCTTCAACGAAGGTACACCCATTCACGCAGGTCTCCACACAGAAGACACTCTAGCTGAGAATCGAACAGGTCAGCATCTTACTGTGAGGCGACAACACTACTGCAGCACCACCACCATATAATCAGTTATAATCCCCTTTTGTACAGCTATTTTACTCATGCAACCACAAGTATGTCTTGATGATCAGCATGAGTTTTTTTTTCACTCCTGATGCACTGCAGTTTCTAGTTTTTTGGTCAAATCCTGCTACCTTTTTTAATCAGACATTGATCTTATACACATGAACCAGCCTCAGTACTAGTTTGTTATATATCTGTACAGCATACCATTTTACTGTCACTGTTATAATAAACACTTTAAGACAGAGGTATGAAATGTGCAGCTTTTACTTTCTGCTGGCATTGCACTCCCTCACTAAAAGGGAAATTTTGTGTGTGTGTGTGTGTATATATATATATATATATATATATATATATATACACACACACACACACACACACACACACACACACACACACACACACACACACACACACACACACACACACTCACTGAAAGGAAAATACTGATACATGGGAGCTATGAATTTAATCAACTGGCATCTTGGCTGACAAAATTTGGTCAACTAAGCAGATGGTCAACAGGTGTGTGAGATCAACCTTTCTGCAATATTGTGTGATCTTGGTATTTTAGTGTATATAATTAGCAGGGCATGTCGGGATGCAGTGGGACTTGCCTCTTGCAAAAAATTACATATTTCTGCATTTCTTTTGTTTTGATTTTGTATGTGTTGAGGTTGTTGCTTGAGGCATGCGTAGTAACATGTCAGCATTTTGCATTTGACAGTTTGAATGTCAACATTTTGGTCTTTTGATTATATATAAAATATATGTTTGATCTTTCAGTTATATTCAGTGGACCTATGTATACATAGAAAGTCATTCAATGAAAGGAAAATGCATATAAATATATCTATATAAATAGATAATATATATTATAGATAATTATAACTGATTTTATATATATATATATATATATATATATATATATATATATATATATATATATATTCACACATACACATACACAGAGAGAGAGCTACAGATATGTGTGTCTATACAGATGCATATACAGGCATGTGTGCTTCATGCATGCATAACTTATGCTATCACTGCAGCTTTGCAACAGCAATCATTTTACCTCTTGTACAACTTGGCATAGCTTGGTATCTCCTAGCAGGACACAGCTTGCATTAAAAGTTGTTATACTGCTTAGGTTCAATGCATGAATAAATACTATTGGTATCCAAATACTGATGTTGAAATAGTACAGTTTTGTACCTACCATAAATGTAGATGTTCGAGTGTTGACACTGCTGCAGTCATTACACTTGGGTTATCCTGCCGTCAGGCGGTTCCCCAGTCGGCCAGAGTTCCAAAGTCTTGGTCCGACGTCGGCTGCTGTCGCCTCCTCCCTGACGTCAGTGTAACAGGAGTATATAAGATGCAGCCGACACCATTTTCTTCAGTTTTTCTTGCCCCAGATGTCAGGTGCCCCCAAATAGGTAGGCAATTCAAATTGCTAATAAAACATAAATAAGAAAAGCAAACAAAAACTTTCGGTTACCAGCAAATACCCCCCAAAGGTAGTTAAGGGTAGTAGACCTAGGTACGTAATAGCAATGAAGAGGGGATGGAGGGAGGGTAACCTGGACTGCAGCAGTGTCAACACTCGAACATCTACATTTATGGTAGGTACAAAACTGTACTATGTTCATCGTGTTACACTGCTGCAGTCATTACCCTTGGGTAGAATCCCAAAGCTGAGGTAGGGTGGCTGGTTCTGTAATGCATTGGGGTGGCTATAAGGCCCTGCAGCACTGCAGAGGTGAAGCCAGCTCTGGATTTGGAGTATAGAGGCAGATGATAATGCTTGGTGAAGGTATGCACAGAGCTCCATGTTGCTGCTTCCAAAATATCCATGGTAGGTACCCTCCTGAGGTAGGCCGTTGATGTGGCTGTTGCCCTGGTGGAGTGAGATCTAATGCTGGTAGGCACAGGTTTCCCATGGTGCATATAGCAGAAACGTATGCAATGTCCTATCCATTTGGAAATAGTCTGTTTTGAAATGGCTTTCCCCTGTGCTCCTGCAGCATATGCTACCAATAACTGCTCAGATTTTCTGAAAGCTTTGGTTTTGTCCAAGTAGAAGCGTAACTGCCTGTGAATGTCCAATGAATGCAGTAGTCTCTCCCCTTTATTCTGTGGTTTTGGATAAAAAGTTGGCAAATGAATAGTTTGGTTTAGAGACGCACTTGAAACCACCTTAGGCATAAAAGTAGGGTTAGTTCTTAAAGACACCCTGTCCTGGTGGAAAATGAGGAAAGATTCCACTGCCATTAGTGCCTGTAATTCTGAAACTCTTCGTGCTGATGTAAGTGCCAGGAGCAGAGCAGTTTTCCAAGAGATGTATTTTAATTCTGCTGTGCTAGCTGGCTCAAAGGGAGGTAAAGTTAATTTTTCCAAAACAAAGTTGAGGTCCCAAGTTGGAGCAGGTGCTCTACGGGGCGGTCTTATGTTTTTTGCACCTCTGAGGTACTGTTTTAGCAAAGGATTAGAGAAAATTGGTGGATCCGTGTTGTAATGAGCAGAGATGGCAGAGGCATGGATCTTGATGGATGAAAAGGAGAGGCCTTTGTCCAGCATCTCGGTCAAATATTGTAGTATCTGAGGAATGTTTGGCACAAGAGGGTCAAGGCTGTGAGCCTGGTTCCAGGAACAGAATCTCTTCCACTTATCCGAATAGGCTTTCCTGGTACTAGGCCTTCTGGCCTCCAGGATGACATCCATAACAGCTTTGGAGAGAGGCATTGCTTGCTTTGCTAAGGTATCTTCCATGCAGCAAGGTTTAAGGTCCTTAGCTGGCTGTGGAGAATCTGATTGTTGTTCTGAGAGAGTAGATGTGGTGTTTGAGGCAAAATCCAGGGTGGTCCTTGTGCTAAGTTTTTTAAGATTGGGTACCAGTGCTGGTGTGGCCAGTCTGGTGCAATCAGGATCATTTTTGGCCCCTCTTGCCTGGCTTTTATGAGTACCTTTGGAAGAAGAGGCAGTGGTGGGAATGCGTATACTGTTAGACTTTTCCAGCTGAATGAGAGGGCATCCACTTTCCATGCTTGTGTATGGTAACTCCTTGTGCAGAATTTCTGTAGCTGGCAATTCTTTGGTGATGCAAACAGATCTATGTCCGGGCTCCACCATTTCTGTGTTATCATTCTGAATATTTGTGGATTCAATTCCCATTCGTGTGGATCCAAGATATTTCTTCTTAAGTCGTCTGCCAGTGTGTTTTTCTCTCCTGACAGGAATTGTGCTTGTAGATGAACTTGATAGCTTATAGCTGTGTCCCACAAAGTCATTGCTTGTCTGCAGAGGGAGTATGAATGGGTGCCCCCTTGCTTGTTTAGGTACCACATGACTGTGGTGTTGTCTGTCTTTAGTAGTAGTTGTCCTGGATGTAGCAGGTCCTTGAAAGCTATAAGGGCATTTTGTACAGCTAGCATCTCTTTTTGCTTGATGTGAAGATGCTTTTGTTCTACAGGCCACTTGCCCTGAATGCATTTTCCTGCTATGTGTGCTCCCCAGGCGTAATCCGATGCATCTGTTGTTAGTGTTTGCCTGGGTGTGGGTTGAGTAAAAGGCTGTCCCTTGTTGAGGTGACAAGCTTGAGCCCACCATCGAAACTCCTTCTGAAGGCAAGGTATTAGTGGTATAACTGTTTCCAAACTTTGACAGTGTTGAGACCATACACTCTTTAGGTACCATTGTAATTTCCTCATATGCAGTCTGGCATATGGAATTAGTAGTATGCAAGATGCCATGTAGCCCAAGGCCTGCAGAATTTTTCTTGCGGGGAGTTGGGTCATTGTTGCCATCAACTGAAAGTATTGAGTCAAATGTCCTTGCTTGTCTGGCGTGAGATAAGCCATCTGGGCCGTTGTGTTCAAGTTGGCACCCAGGAATATTATCTCTTGTGAGGGCACTAGTTTTGATTTATTTTTGTTTACTGTGTACCCCAGGCAACTTAGTAACATTTTTACAAACGCCAGATGCTTTAGGAGAATGTCTTTGCTCTCTGCTTGAATTAGGCAGTCGTCCAGGTATGGGTAAATTTGAATTCCTCTTTGTCTGCAAAATGCAATTACTGGTGCCAGGCACTTTGAAGACCCTGGGCGCAGTAGATAAGCCAAAGGGCAGTGCAGAGAATTGATAATGCATTGGACCAGCTATGAATCTGAGGTATCTTCTGCAGTTTTGTCTGATAGGGACATGCAGGTATGCCTCCTTGAGGTCCAAAGTCACGAGCCAAGCTTGCTTGCCCAGCATGGGAAGAAGCTGCTGTAATGTCAACATTTTGAATTTAGGGACAGCCAGATAAGTGTTTAGAGATGAAAGATCCAGAATAGGCCACCAGGCTTTGTCTTTTCTGGGTACCAGAAAGAGTCTTGAGTAAAATCCTTGTCCTTGTTCCTGCGGGGGTACCTTTTGAATAGCTCCCATGGTCATGAGTGCTGTAATTTGTTTTTGAGCCTCTGCCCATTGATTTGGTGGCAGATTTGGCATTCCTTTTAACCTTGGCAGAGTGTAAAAGTGGAACCTGTAACCTTGTGAAATGATATTGAGAACCCATTTGTCTTTGGTGATCATATGCCAATTGTGATAGAAAAGAGCCAGTTTTCCTCCCAGTGGGGCTGCCAAGAGAGAAATGTTTGGCAGCTGTAGTGGGAAGTCATTGGGACTGTTTTTTGTAAGGTTGTTGTCTATCTTCTCCTTCTTTCTGGCTTGGTACACCGCATTGTCGAGGCCTGTAAGGACCTTGTGGCTGTCCTCTGCCTCTTGGACGTCTGTATTTGCCCCTTTGAGGTCTGTCTGTAACAGGAAAGGACCAATTTTTTGTTGGCCAGTTTCTGCTAAATCTTGGAGGCTGTACCTGTAAGAAATCTTTCACTGTTTGCATAGATTTTGCCTTATCCTCCATTTTCTTTAGTACCTCTTCTGCCTTAAGTCCAAATAGGACATCATGCTGCAAGGGTGCATCCAGTAGTTTTGCTTTAACATGATCTGGCAATGCATGTTCCTTTAACCATGCGTGTCTTCTAATGGCAGAGCCTGTAACTGTTGCCCTGCAGGAAGCCTCTAAAGAATCAAAACCACATTGCAAAGTATGTTTTCCCACTTGTTCAGCAGCATGCAATAAATCCTGCATTTCTTTAAAATTAGGAGGATCTGTATCTGAAAGCATTTTTTGTTTCAACTGAGACATCAGAAATTGCTGGTATTTTAACATGTGAAATTGGCAATTCAAAGCCCTCATTGCTAAAGTTGCAGATGTATATACTTTCTTTCCCCATCTGTCTAATGCTCTGGAGTCTCTGTCAGAGGGAACTGGGTTCTTTGCTGATGAGGCCTTGACCCCTTTGGGTCCCTGAGAAATAGTTTCTGGGTCTGCCACTGGGCTTTTATACAGAAATTTGTGTGAGTCAGGGACTCTAATACCTGTCTGGTTTAACTGGAGCTGGAGGTAAGGAATCAGGATTTAAACTGGATTCAGTATACACATCATCCACAATGTCTAACACTGGCGGAATAGCCAGGGGTCTGTGTTGAGGTAAAAGTAGGAATTCTCTGAGCCTTTTCTTGGATTCTGAGTAATCCTGGCCCTCCCAATGGAAATGCTCCCTCATGGTGTGTAAAGTTTCCCCAAAAGAGAAATCCTTTGGGGGAGAGGCTGATGGAATGGATTCCTCAGCATCAGAATCCTCATAAGGGGGTAAAGAGTAACCTAGGTCTGAGGAAGACTGTGAGGAAATGGACACCTGGTCAGAGGAGTCAGAATCCACATCCTGTCTGGGCCTTTTATCAGGAGGGGGATGGGACCTCCTGATCAGAGTGATCTTCGGCTATTTTGAGCATTTTTTCTTAGGCATGGAGGCCTGCCCTGGAGACTGTGATTTCTTAGATTTAAGAGGTGGTTTAGACTTAGAAGAGGGCTTAAGGCTAAGCTGACTAGGTCTGAATACACCCTCTGAAGTAGCAGGAGGCTCATGTACACCGGATCCCTCTGCAGGGTCGGTTTTGGTAGTCTGTAAAACTTGGGAGTCTGATGGCCCAGCCATCTCCACTAAGGAGTCGGTGGCTGCCTGTGGTTCTGCTGAAGCGGTAGTCAGGGGCTGCGAAGGCGCCTCGCTGAAAACCGGAGAACCAGTGACTGGCCTAGAAGAGGCATCATCGTCCGTTTTGGGCCTCGGATGCCTGTCTTTGTGCTTTTTATGAATTGCGGTAATCGGAAGTTCCGACGGCATCGTATAATTAAATTTTCTGCCAAAGTAATGTCGGGCAAAATCAAACAGACGTTTAATAGTGCGCTTGTTAAACCTAGCACAAAACCGACAACCAGTGACGTCGTGGTCTGGGCCTAGGCATGGGATACAATAAGAATGGAAATCCTTATGAGGTATTTGCTTCCCACAAGAAATACAGTTATTAACTTTTACTGACATCTGACTGAGGCAAGAAAAAGTTTCCCCAACGGGGTACTTAGCTTTGGAGAAGACTTCGGTTCTGGATTCGGAAATGAAAATCTCAGGAGTTGGCTGACCGGCACTTGTGAACTGCTTTTGCTTCGGGCACTGCGTGGCAAGAAAGACTGAAGAAAATGGCGTCGGCTGCATCTTATATACTCCTGTCGCACTGACGTCAGGGAGGAGGCGACAGCAGCCGACGCCGGACCAAGACTGGAACTCTGGCTGACTGGGGAACCGCCTGATGGCAGGATAACCCAAGTGTAATGACTGCAGCAGTGTAACACAATGAACATCTTAAGTTATAAACTTTGTAACTGTTTAATGCCCAAAAGCAATAAAATGGTCACACAGTTAAGTATTGCATGCTTTCCTGAACTTTGAGTGCACTGTTAGCATGCTTTATCATTATGATGCCATAAATATTAATCAGCTTAGTAACAAAAAGGTTTCACTAACTCTTTCAAAGTACTTTTAAAAGCCTGTATACAAATTCAGAATATCTGCAGTCTTTATGCAGCCTGACTCAGTTGGCAATAAACAAATGCTGCCAGGCACAAAGTAGACTGCTTTTCCCATGAGATTAATGTCTGTGTCAGGCGGAAAGGTCCTGTTGTTCCATGATCAGAAAAAGTATACATAATGCACATGATGGTATCAGCCTTTACAAAGCAAGACAAAAATTATGTGTTGTGCTGTTATGTTGTTATAAACCAATATTAAACTGCACTAATTACTAAAACTGTCAAAAAGCTAAATGCTTGCAAAGTTTATTTTCAGATCTATGTAGCATTCCCACGTTTTGTTCAACGTCCACTTTTAAGTTGGATTTGACAACTATTGATGGAAAGGTATTAGTACACCAAGAGAGCTACATAAAAAAAATTCTACTGTCGTGAAACCATCAAGGGCAGTGCAAAAAGAAACTCCCCTCCACCTAACCCTGATGAGATGGGCTTACTTAGATCAAAAACATGAATAATTCTCTGGGTTATCAGGCAAAGTGGGGAAGATGCCATATTGATGCCACTGTAGACTGTACGTACAGCAAATAAGACTGCTCATAAAACCCATTCTGCAAAAGTAGCTCTAAAACTACAACATCTAGGGAAGGAAAAAATCCCTGAAAGTAAATGTCTTCGGCAATGTCTCACATGATGGCTCACATGGAAACTTCCTGACTGTGGCACTCTAGGGGGTCATTTGATTATGCTGATGGGAAAACAAAAAAAAAAATCACAACTCTTTGCTGGATGTCAAAAAGAATTAGGACACTGGAAAGCTGGCCAGGGTATGGGGGAAATGAATAGTTTACACCAGGTCATCTATCCTGGGGGCAGGGAAATGCTGGTCCCAGTCAGCTAAACTGTCCCCATGCAATGTTAGTAACAATTGCTGCAGGATGATGGGATTTAAGAAATGGGTTTGGCATTCCAAGCCATTGATGGTAGCCCCTCATAAGTGCATTAGTGTGTGTGTCTCTTGAATATCATGAGTGTCTATACGGGGGGGGGTATGTTAAAAGGGAGAAAAACAACAATTTTATTGATGGCCTCTGTCCATAAGGGACTTGAATGGGAAATCATAAATGTACCCCTGGTCTGGCCCCCACTTTACAAGGTTTCATTTGAATAGCGTCCGGGATGAATTCTGTTTTACATGGATTGGGGAGCATATCGATAGTGTGGGGATCCTTTGAGACATATCTGTTTCTCTAGCACATTCTGTTTATGTCACAAGCAAATTTCAGATCCCCGGATCTAGTGTTTCTGGTGCTGTTTGTTTTGCACATGTGCAACAGAGCCATTAGGGATGGGTCTGAGGAAGCCCTGTAAGCCAAGCAAAGATCCCCTTGCAGCAGCCTGTAGGAGACTGAATACAGAGACACAGCCTTTAGGTGATCAATGTAGGACAGGTTATTCATGTCCTGAATTCTCCTGGTGAGAAGCCTTTGTGGGCTTTCCAACTGTTGCAAGTGTCTGGTTAGATACATGCCAAAGGGAGCATTGTATTCAGTAATATGTCTGATAAGGACCAAGTAGAGTGGTACTATAACATCCTTGGACCTGGTTGCCATACCATTACCTATATAAGTTGGGTGACATAGAATGATTTTCTTACTATCTTAGCTACATGTTGGTAAAATACCAGATTACTGCCTAAATATGTTCCCAGATCCCTTACTACTGGGTCACCTCTTAGGTGTGTTTTATCAATAGAGTAATTATCTTGATTTGACAGTTTCCCAAAGGGCATCACAATGCATTCTCTGACACTGTGTTTTAGGCCACTGCTTTGGCACAAGTTATTTGTCCATGTGAAACTCTGTTGAAAAATGTTGCTGTCTTGGAGGGAGTCTAAAATAGTTCCCAATTTACAGTCACTCATGAACTTAGTCAGCCAGAGGCCTTGAAACTTAGCCTTGACTTCTTTGAAGTACATGCCAAAAACAAGAGGGCCTAGCACGGAGCCCTTGGGCACTCCACTGGTGACCAGTCTCTAGACAGAGGCTGTTTTACTGATACAGACTTCTTGGGTCCTGTCTGTGAGCCAGCCCATAATCCAGTGAGTTATGCAGGGACTTATGCATATCTAAGGGATTTTGTCAACAATGCCTGAGTGGGGTTTGTATCAAATGCCTTGCCTAGGACAAGATAAGCAGTGTGCACTGTTTTACCTTTGTCCACTGCCTTGGTGACAATCTCAAAGAAATCTGCAATTTTAAATAGGCATGATATTCCCTTAAAGACAAATTGGAATGGGTTCAGTGTCCACAGATTGACAATATCCTTGTTTACCATTTCCATGATAATTTGTTCCATGGCTTTGCATATTAGGCTTGTTAGACTGATGGGTCTGTAGTTTCCCGGGTCAGTTGATGGTCCACCCTTGTGGAGGGGGATGACGTTTGCAGTCCTCCATTCACTTGAAACGTACCGTTTCAAGGCTGTAGTTGATGAGTGGCTCAAGTGGTCCTGATAGGTCATGTTTTTAGACTGTTCAGGACTCAGGAGGCAATGAGGGATGTTACTGGGATGCATGGAGGTGGTGTTCTTGGCTTTAGCAAGTGCTGTCAGCACCTGGTCCCTACTAATAGCTGGGGGAAGTATGTTGGAGGGGATTTCAACTTTTGGAGCTGGGGGGGAGTGGGGGGTGAAGTTTGAGCTGAATTTATCAGCTAATACATTTGCTACATCACCCTGATCAGTGAAGGTGGTACCATTCACCACCAGTTCAGCACATTGCTGTGTGTTACCTTTAAGGTGCCAGCTGAAGAAGGCCTTGTGATTATCCTTAGCCTGCAAGACTATCCTGACCTCATGGTTGGCCTTGTTGTACTTAGAACTCTTAGTTTCCTGTTTAGTTTTACAAGAGAGCACTTGTCTTTAAGGGAGTTGCACTTCCTGATTTGGGCCGTAAATTTTCTTCTTTTACTATATACTAAGTAATTCCCCCACCAGTGGGGTTAGTTTTAAATGTTTGTTTTGTGTTTACTTCAGGTATGTACTGCAGCCTCTATGCAGCCATTAACATGTTTGTATAGGGATTCTGTGAATAATTATGCATAAGTAGGTGTGGTCCAGAAGTTATGGGGAGCCTTGAATTTTGACAAACTGCCACTTAATAGGATGTAGTTTGCTTTAGAATACTTTCTGTTACTGGTTTAGCTCGGTTTTCTGGCTTGATTTTTACTTCAAAGGAGACAGCTTTGTGATCCAACCTCACAAGTGAGGACATGACACAGGTGGGATGCAACACTCTTCCATGTACCAGATTCAGTAGGTTTGGTCCTTTGGTTGAGGTATATATATCTGTTCAAGGGTGTTTATGTTAATAAAGTCCAGGAAGCATTGTGCCTGTGACGTTGAGGCAGTATAAGTTTCCAAGTCTTCAGAAGGGTAGTTAAAGTCACCCATGAATAGGGTGTTTGGTTGGATGGTGAGTGTCTCTAGTAGGTTTAGGTGTGAGTGGTGACACTCTAGAGACACAGATGGTGACCTGTAGCTAGCCATGATATGGTGAGAGACCTTATCTATGGTGACTTACACATGGATGAGCTCCATGGTACCACCTCTTTAACCAACCTGGGGCTATGTTTGTTGCTAACACAGACTGAAACACCTCCACCTTTCGCCCCAATCTGTGCTGTTGTTGGTCTAAATGTGTGGAAGGTTATGTAGCCTTGCACTACTGGAGTACTTTCTATACCTTTCAACCAAGTCTTGGAGACTGCACAGATGTCTCTATTCTCCAGAGTGTGCAGTTTTTTGTGTAGGCTCCTAGCATTGACAACAACACCTTAAGGTTGCTTGAAGATTTTTTTCGCTATGTTGGTAGTTTTGTCTTTTTGGCATTGCCAGGGTGGATACAGATTTAACCAACATCTAAAAGCCTAGTTGGTTCAGCTGCAGTCCATCCTTAGCAAAGCAATGTTTCTTAGGCTCTACCCTCCTGGCATGGTGACATTATACTGTAAGGCTAGGCAGACAGTGAGGCATGGCTTTGAAGACATGTCCACCCTGGGATCTAAGGCAGCCCTGTCTTCTTGGTCATCCTTCACACCATCCCTGAAATCATTCCCCAAGATTCACCTAAGGTTAATGAGTAATCTGCCTACCCACTGCTGCCCCCCACCCCCACCCCATGGTAGGCATACTCACAGTCACATATTATGAACTTGAAAACATACTAAGAAAACAAACTACAATTTATTGCTTATCCTCATCAGTAAGTTAAGGTCAGTTTTTCTTTTCTAAGTTTCTCACATTGTAGTTTAAGTTTGAACCTGTTGCTCCTCACTACTACTCTGTCTTGAAAACAATTTAATTCTGTTGTAGTCTCCTTGCATTTTGTTAGAGATGAAACTATTATAATCTGTATTTGGCTTGATGAATTCTATTTCTTGCTATGACTGTACCTTATTGTACTGTTTTGCAATACTTTTTGTACTGACAATTATCTGTACTCTGCTGTATTGCTTTGTACCAACATTTGTATTCCTACTAAATTACTTATATCTTGCCAGCTAGCACTTATTGGAAACCCTGTCATCCAGCACTGCTGTTCAGTTTTGTTGACTGTATTTCTTGTTGTTGCACTAACTGAACTACACTAATCAAAATGCTGAGACTACCTTAAACTTCAGTCTTATCATATTTTATCAGACGCTGGCTACCTAATCATAGCCACTATTTGTTGTATGACTTAAATTGCTTGTATTTTATTATATCTCTTGTTCTGCAGTTCATTTGATGGTTACTAGCCCCTACCATTGTACTAAATAAATTGCATTAACAACACTGACTAAACACTACTCCTGAATCATTCTGCAGCATTCATCAGCCAATTGTACTGTTGTCTGGGGTTGTTCTGTTAGATACCCCATACTTCTCAACATCTTAATGCAAAAATTCTAGAACAAAACAACATAATTCAAGAAAGAAAAGCCCAAAACAGAGGCTAATTTTAAATATTATACTTATAAACTTAGAAAGTTGCGAGAATAATAGGTTTTGCATTAGCCTGCATTTTCTAAAGGATGTGAAGTCTGAAACTCACGGCTGTCATTGTTTAGTGACTACTGCCCATAAACGATTTGACAGAAAACCACAATGTTTATCAGGAACAGATGACAAATATGAGGCAAATGTCTGGGTATTCTACAAAATTCTGGACAGTAGAGGGGTATGTGGATACCCACTTCTGATCATACCCACAAAGATGCATTGTTATCTATAGCAATGTTGTAACTACTGCTCTACCTGGGAGTGCTCTTGCTATACTCTGCCTGGGAGTGCTCCTGCGATACTCTGCCTGGGAGTGCTCCTGCGATACTCTGCCTGGGAGTGCTCCTGCGATACTCTGCCTGGGAGTGCTCCTGCAATACTCTGCCTGGGAGTGCTCCTGCGATACTCTGCCTGGGAATGCTCCTGCGATACTCTGCCTGGGAATGCTCCTGCGATACTCTGACTGGAAATGCTCCTTTTATACTGTAGCTGGGAATGCACTCGTTATACTCCAATGGGAATGTTCCTGTTATACGCTACCTGGGAATATTCCTGCTATACTCTACCTGGGAATGCTCCTTTTATATTGTACCTAGGACTGCTTCTGATGTACTCAGGAATGTAGGTTTTATACTGTAGCTGGGAATGCACCTTTTGTATTTTACCTGGGAATGTCCTGTTATACTCTACCTGGGAATGTAGGTTTTACACTGTAGCTGGGAGTGCACCCATTATACTGTATCTGGGAGTGCACCTTTTGTACCATATCTCAGAATGCTACTGCTATACTTCACCTGGGAATGATCCTGTTATATTGTACCTATGAATTTTTCTGTTATACTTTACCTGGGAATAATCCTTTAATCCTGTACTTGGGAATGCTGCCTTTATACTGTTGCACTAAGTATATATATATATCTACAAAAATATCACTGGTGCTGAAGAGGTTACTGATTCCATTCACTTTTCTGCTGTTTTAATTAACTTGACAAGATTGGAAGCTGATAGAACCAGTAGAACGACCACAGGATAAAATACCAACAGACTCTATTCACAGAATTAAGTGCTTTCCCCTCCAAATGAAGAGGCTTCTTCAGAATGAATTTTACAAAGTACCCAGCCTTATAAATACCCACCCCAATTCCATCAATTAACTTTTAAAACAACAATCTTCAAGTTTAAAGAAACAATCACCCAAATTTTATTTATATATATATGAAGTTAAAAATGTTGAATAGAAATACATTCCCCACTATAATGCACTATTAGTCAAAATTAATTTAACAGAATAATTTCATAACTAATAATAATAACAGTTCAACATATTTAATAATGTTAAAATGTAAAAAAAATGAAATTAAAATAAATGTACATGTAATTAATACATTGTGTTCTTTTCTTAAACTCCCAAGTTTGGAAGCTGTCACAGTCTTGTTCTGGTTGAGTATGTCTTAGACCTTTATGTTCTTCTTTCGGCTTTTCCCAGTTAGGGGTCACCACAGCGGAACTCCGGTCTGCTAATGATTGGCAGTAGATTTTTATGGTGCCGAGGTGCCAGCTTGATGCCCAATCTTCAACGAAGGCACGCCCATTCATGCATGTCTTTCAAAGGCCACTCGACCGCGGGGAGGACATACAGACTCCACACAGAAGGCACTCCAGCCGAGAATCGAACAGGAGAACCTCTTGCTGTGAAGCGACAATGCTACCGCTGCACCACCGCGGCTGCTTTTTTATAATCTTTTAAAATCTTCCTAATCCTACCAAACCTCTATATAACGTAATCACATCTCACCATAAATGACTTTCTGTCTACTATTCTCAGTTAAATACCATTCTGTGTGATTGTTTAATCTCCCTTAAATCACAAAGATTACTTTCAAGTCCAAACAGAACACATACTTGTTAAATACTTCTGGAGAAATTAACTTAAATATTTATTTTGGGGAACTGATATGTCTGGTTACCTACTCTGTTTGTAGCTCTGGCATGATCCTGAAAAAGGTCCACAGATGTCAGTGATGTACCCTGGTTAACAATAAACAAACAAGCAAACAAGTACTGCAGTTGTTAAATTTAGCTTTCTCTAGAACATTTGTACTATGGACATTGATTTGGGTGATAAAATTTAGTACACCCACTTCACATAATTTGGTAAAGTCATGCCTTAGAGATTACTACAGGTGCTGGACTTTAACATGCCTCTCATTATATGGCAACATAAAACCCCTCATGCTACAACTGTATCTGTCCTGTAGTATTTTAAAATGGCTGTCTTGTATGGTCTGTCTCTCTTATACAGCAATCCATGCCAGCCTCAATAACTACCTTTTTTCTCTTTTTTGCCCACACTGGTCAGGATTACATTCTACCCGTACCTACTTCTTTGGCCAGCACTTGCCAAGTTGAGACAGTGTAATAACGGTGTCATGCTTGGTGACATCCCACTACTTTTCTCCAACAATGACACAATCTGTGAAAGATTTAAGTACTTATTTAAACTGAAGACTGACTTCTCACCACAGTCGTTATGTGGTAAGCAACTCACACCGCAAAGCACATCAGCACCACCTCCATGTTCTGCTGAAGTGGCTAAGATATCTGTACTAAGCCTCTGAGGCAACATATTATGAACACTCACCATCTAGACCATACAACATACAAACTTACACTGTGCGCTCCTGTATCCAGTACATAACCTCCTCCAGGCAATACCAGTGATTGAACCTAAACCCTTAAGGTCCACAATGTCCACATCTGCCCAAATGAATGTTTTGGTCATAGGTGACACCATAACTAGACACACCAACTCCAACATTACCAGACTGAACAACAACCACCACTATAGGTGACTAAGTTCTTTCTAGAGCCATGCCTGTGATGTAATGAGAGCCTTAAGGTTCCTCAAGCCTGGTAAATATGCGCACATCCTGGTGGTAGCTCAGAACAATGTTAGGATCGTAGGCCATGTACCCAGCATGTTGAGGTGAATGACATTATGGAGCATGCTATCAATGTATCTGAAACCAGAAAGACACTGCTCTTGAGATGTAGCCTGCCATCATCAAGAATGATGCCTTTGGAACTGGCTGAGCAGTTGGTGTAATTCTAGGGGGAATCCAGCGTGTACCAGGGACAGCTTGCATCTCTATCGTGGCTTTTACAAACAAGCTAAAGCTTTTGCTGCACTGTAGTGCCTTTTTAGGCACAATTCATCTCCTAGACATTTCAACATAGTAAATTCTAATTCTGACTATACCAAGGTGCCTTTATTCAGTACATTGACTAGGAATATGTAGGAGCATGTCAGTGACTTTCTCTGTGACAGGTAGCTTGCAGATGACGAGTGTGTGTGTGTGTGTGTGTGTGTGTGTGTGTGTGTGTGTGTGTGTGCGCGCGCCAGTGTGTTAGTACGTTGTGCATGTGAGGAAGGAGTTGGTGTATCAAGTGTCAACATACTGACAGGAAGTATACATGTAGGTATGGATTATATCATTGGGAGACTAACTGTGACAGTATAATTTGTAGTGAGGTTGGCGTTTTATAAGTGTGCATGGGGACAGGAGCTTGTGCTTATGATGGTGTGCATTTCATTGGAAAAAAGTGTTTTGAGCTCATGTGTGTGTGTGTGTGTGTGTGTGTGTGTGTGTGTGTGTGTGTGTGTGTGTGTGTGTGTGTGTTTTAGATTGTGTAAATGTGTAAGCAAAACTCAGCATGATGTGTGGGGTGGCATTTATGTACAGCTGCGTTTGTGCATACCCATGTGTGCTCAATGTGTTGAAATCTCACTGTGTGCATTAGTCACGGATGAGCCAAGTCAATGCATTTTTGGACTAGCTGGTCCTTGATTAGTCTGACACTGAGATTTGGTCACAATCCCATTTAATGTACTTGAATTAAAACCAAAGTTAGAAGGCACAAATTATGTGATAAATATAAACAGAAAACGGAAAATTTTCTTAGTTCTTCATGACCTGAACAGAACTAAATGAGAATTGAAATTCCCTACATGAGAGAAATCATGTCATAATTTGCAAATGTCAAATACTTCAGTAAATTAGAAGCACCTCAGATTTCAACAGCTGAAATTAAATGATGTCCGTTCAAAACCATATACTTTTAACATAACCTGTCCTTGCTA